>NC_043996.1:21361984-21651984 GCF_902150065.1 Myripristis murdjan | reverse complement strand
TCAATTGTTCAGCTCTCAGGCAGAGCAGGCACCTGACCCCTTGTTATTTGCTATAAACAACACCAAAAAAGAGGCAACAAAATATCTTGTTGTCAGCCCCTGGAATGAATTAAAGGTTAAAGGACAGATAGGCTGTCTAAACAATGACAAAGCAACAATCTGTTTTCTTAGCAGTGTTTTATGAATGAGTGTTGCTTGCCATTAACTCAGTATATCTGTGTCTGTTTTCATTTCACAGCATTATGGTGAAACAGTCAGCTACAGTAGCACCCTACCCAGCCTATCCAACTACCACCCTCTCCAGAGATGCTCACCAGTTCAGACCAGTCCCTCCCCCTCTCCCTCACACCCACCCTTCACTCCTCAGCCGGCTGTGCTCCAGGTGGAGGGTCCCCCATCCAGTCCTCCCTGTCCCTTCCTGAGCCTGAGGCCTGGCGGAACCCCAGCCCCAACGCTGCCCGTCACGGCCTCGCCCAAGGGTCCCGCTCGTGCTCCCTCCAGGTCCCCCCCACCGTCACCGAGTATCTGGGACTGCCTCCTCGAGCAGCCAGCTTCGATGTGCCTTACAGCAGAGACGAGGGCTCATCCGAGGCGGGCTCAGGGTCGGTGAGCCCCCACGGCATGCTTCGGCGCCGCGGGGGTCTTGTGGAACAGAAGGATGTCATCATGGCCCACCAGGCTCACAAGATCCAGAGCACGCCGCAGGCTCGCCGGAAAGAGTGGGAGTGAGTACACAAAAGATCAAAATGGGAAGGGTCCTTTAAGATGACAAATCACCATGAAGGTAGATAAAGGCTTGAATGTGCAATACCGAACATATATCGCCATTTAGCAGTATTACACAATTCTTATGATGCTGCTTCGGCTTACATACAAACCTCCTCTTCAAATTAGCTTTCTTGTGCTGCATTGTGCATATGCAGATACCTTTGTTGCCAAAGTTTTAATGGTTCCACCAATGAATCACTGAATCCATTCCCACTGCTTTCATCTGAAATGCTCCCACCAGTTGATTTCACTGTGGGGTGTTTACTAATGCCTGTGCAACTGTGATTGTATTGGCTGTGGTTTTATCGGATGCTGAATAACATTAATGGCTGCGCTAAGCATGCTTGCTCGTGGACCTCTGAACTCTGCAGCCACATCTCTCTGATTATCTGCTTCCCACCACTCAAACGTGGAGTGGTACTCCATCAGTGTAACCCCCAACCCACCCCCGCCCACCAACTCACACCCCACCGTCCTCTTCTTTTTCTTTACTGTATCTCCAGCCACCCACTCCACAGCCACTTTACTGTTGTATTGCTGTCCTCTCGCTCTTTCACTTTCTTTTTATCTCTTTCTGCTTCTCCCTCGCTTTCTGTCTGACACATACAACTAATTGCATTTCACGCACACATATCCGTAATCTCCTTTCATCTTCAGCACATTGCATGAAAAATAAGTAAGGTTAGATCGTGTGTGCAGCCCTGTGGTATATATAAGGATTAACAGAAGAGAATTAGTGGTGTGTCCATGAAAAACCTGGGTTTTCAAGCACTACATGCATTGTGGTTATGTGTCCATTAGGGGATGCTAGGGAATCAAACTAGAAAAGCTATGGTGAGTCAAACACTGAAATAACATATGAGAGTAAATGCCTTTACAGCGAGGCATTAGAGTTTGGACAATTGTTGATCTTGCTTTCATGATGCTCTGTGTTTGTTGTGAATGCAGCTGCATTTTTAAGGATATTGTGCAATGTAAGCTGAAGGTTGCATAAAAGGGTCAAAGCAGTATTAATGGTACTGCAGTCTTGTATAATATAACTTTTGATATCAAGCAATATTTTTACGTGAATCTCCAAACTTATAATGTAAGATTACTGTGGGCTAACCCAGGATTCACTGTCTGAATGTGCATGTGCAACATTTTTGAATTTATTGGCATTCACTGTAAGGTAACAAGTTACTTGTGAAACATCAAAATGTAAACATGTTTTCAAGAAAACTGATATGGTGTCATATCAGCCTGTGATGATACAAGCTCCAGTTATTGGTCGGATCTTACTGACATAACTCAGTACTCGAGCATGTCTGTTGCTAGGGAACGGAGAGAAAAATAAAATGCTAAAACCACTCCAATCAATGTTGGGTGAAAGCCTGTCTGCAATTATATAAATGCTCTTCAGAGTTCTGGCACTAAGTACACCCATTAACGTTGTAACTCACAGTGCATGTCACCTGTAACCCAGCTTCATCTGTCTTCCCTTGGAGCCACTGTGTTTGAAAGATGTGCCTTCCTTGGATTTTGTGCATAGAAGAGCATTGAAAGCTGCTGTGCCCTCCATATCACACTGGTTACGCCTCTATTTAAAAAAAAAAAAAAAAAAAAAAAAAAAAAAAAAAAAAAGTAAAATACAGAGCTTTCACAGAGGTAATGTAACCTTTAAGCATGACCCCTTCTGTTGAGTTCATCGTCTCTTTCAAGGTAATCATTAGAGCCTGCATTGTGCAGTGGGCTTCTCAGTAGACAGACAAACCATGCTAACTCATTTCACCGCTATTTTCAGAAGCCTTTGAGTAGGCTGCGAACAAGAGCTGAACAAAAACCTGTAATGATGGCCATGATTACTTAAAAACAGACTACCTCTGTGCATTTCTGGTCATGTGTATGTTGACGCATGGATCATTGGCATACCGACGGTGCTAGAGTCTTGTCAGTTTGCTCCTTGAAGATGTCCAGTGCACAATTACCTTGAGGGTGGGGAGAGTTGAGATCTTCCTACAGATTTCTGTAGGAAGAGGTTGCTCTATTGTGCAACGTGGCTTTTGTTGGCAGAATGAAAAGAACAGAGCAGAAATTCAAGAGAGCTATGTCGCTATGGAAACAACTGCAAAGAGAGAGAGGGAGAGAGAGGGAGAGAGACAGATAGAGAGAGAGAGAGAGGGAGGGAGAAAGAAATGTGATGTTGGTAGAGATCGACAATTTTTTGTCAGGAGCTGTAGGTGATGATTTTTTTTTTGTAATATGAGCTACATTTTTCAGTAGTAATTGAATTATAAGTCATGCAGTTCTTAACATACATGCATGTATTCTGTACTAGTATTTGTTTGCAACCTTTCACCTGTATCTATAGTGCATCAATAATCACCACTGTGATACAGCTACAAAGACTATATGAAAATTGCATGCTGCTCGTCATGCCCGATGCTGTTATATTTATATTCATCAGTTAATGGGTCAGTGTAGCCTTTTGTTGCTCTCCTTCTGCTTGCATAAAGTGACACACCCGCCTGCTTCATGCAGATTAGGAAGAGGAGGTAACAGAATCATTGCTGAATTTTGGAGCTCAGTTAGGGACTTATTCATAGATCCCGCTAAACAGATTTTTTTTTCTTTCCCCAGATCTCAACTTGTTTGCCAAGCATAAATTTGTCATGCTTTCCGAGCATGAATTCAAAATCCTTATCTTAGCCCTCACTCCCTGTTATACTGTACATGTGATTGTTGCCTCGGGGCTGTATAGATAGTCTTTCAGTGGCCTCCAGGCATGATATTTATATCAGGATATTGTCATCAATCTGTATGGAGGCATAAACTGTATGAAGGATAAGCTGGGTAGACTATGCTGTAGCTTGGCTAAATTTATAGCAGTTGAGTAATATCATTTCAAGTGATGCTCTTTATGGGGGCTGAAGTGGTCATCTTTAGGAAATATGCATCTCTGCCCCGATAGGAAAAGGGAAGAGGGCAGCAGATGGAGTGAGAGAGTCCAGTTGCCTAATGAGGTCTCACTTTGAGCGTGAAAGACCCTGCTTTCTTCTCTTCTCCCTCAAAAAGGGAGCAGCCCTAAGATCTATTTCATGGTCTATTTTTACTCTTGACTTTTACTCCAATATTAGCACAATGGCCTAGTTTTTAAATGTTTTAATAGTGCAAGTCTGTCTTCATTAATGAAAATATGACAATGCTGTTCGTGTATCAAATGGTGAAAGCATTTAAATTATATTCCCAATTTTTGCATGGAGGAAATGAGTCAAGCTCTGCCCTTATAAATTATATCTGTACAGGCTAGAGGGAGGTGGGTTTGGAGCAGTCCTTTCACTTGCTGGTCTTACAGAAACACACTTGTTGCCTCTATGTGTGCACTAAATGCATTTTCACACACTTTTCTCTTTCTGACTTCTAGCTCTGGCCACAGTATCCAAACCTCTTTACATAAGTGATTTTGAGTCACATACCCACATGTCCTACTGTTTATAGGCTTTATAGGCTTTTCTTTTTTTTTTTTTTTTTTGGCTAAAATGTTCGTGTCATACCTTTGGAAAACACTAATTGCCATGGTAACTAAAACATATTCCCCTCCTCCCCACCAATTTTCATTCACATTAATTTTAAAATTGCAATCATGAAATAACCTATTGTGGGAGGGGGCTGTGCGAGTGTGCTTGTGCGCTGCTGGCTGCGTGATGATTTTCAAGCAGGTGATAAGATTGAAAGATACGCCTGATCCATCCAATCAAGCCGTTCTCTTGCAATAGACAATCACAATTTCGACTGTGTGGTGAATAAGTTGAGGCAAAATATAGGTTAGACTCCTCAAGCGGGTTGAATTTCAAACCTGATCCTCCTTTTGCCAAGTTTACTGGGTCGAGAAGATGTGTAAAGTTTTGAAGACTTCCCTCGGATTCCTCCATCTGATGAGCAGAAAGTAGTTTTTGATCATATAGCTCCCGTGTCGTCAGTTCAAACGGAGCTTGGATGTTGCTAGAAAATTGCAAGTTAAACTCGTTGGATGTTTTTATCCATCGCTGCCCGAGTTTAGAGACGCGTGTAGGCATTGAAACTTGTTGAGAGCTGATTGCAACGCGCCGTTTTGCCAGTCTGAACAGATGGGATGACAGAGATGCAGAGTTTTTGCAGTCTGTGCAACTGAATCGTCATTAAGTAAATGGATATTCCTGTTGCTTTCCTTTTCCAGATTAAAAAACTGAATGATAGATTTCTTAGTTTTCGTGTGGATATGGAGCGATAGGATACCGCAACTTTTTGGGGAATCTTGGCGCTCGATAAAGGTCGGCTGTCACTGGATTGAAGGTGGATCATTTTTTGCTCAGCTCAACTTCAGCTTTTCATGAATTAGGTTACGTTTTTGGGGGGGAAAAACACTTTTAAGCAGGCGATATCCTCATTTCTTTGTAGAATGGCTCGGTTTGGAGACGAGTCCGCTCCCAGCACGGTGGATACCGGGGATGGGGATCTGGAGCGCAGCGGAGACGGACAGGACGCAGCGTCGGCGGGAATGTCGGGGTCCCTGAAACAAGCCAAAGCGCAGAGGGCCCGGACCATGGCTCTGTACAACCCCGTCCCCCACCGGCAGAACTGCCTCACCGTCAACAGGTCGCTCTTCATATTTGCAGAGGACAACATAATTAGGAAATACGCAAGGAGAATCATTGAATGGCCATATCCTTCCACGAAACCCACAAAAGTTAGGTTCATAGTTGTTTGTGCTTTCTTAAAATTCTGTTGCAAAGAAAATGCATGTAATTCTCGTGTGTCATTTCAGGACCGCGGACAGCGCCCACAGACTAGTCTTACAGCTGCATCCACAACAAACTCTCTTCATTTACTTTTAAATGTTACTTTGCTGAAATAAGAGTAGAGTACATCGGCCTGTCTGGCTGTTCTGTGAGCTATAACAACAGGAGGATGCAGTTCTCAGTGATGTAATGTGCTTTGCATGACCTCTCATGACTTTCAGGTCATTCCAGTTTTCATTATCACTGCTGGAACAAGCAGCTGCATTGCTATCGCTTGGCTCTGCTCAGTTTCTTGGCTTATGTGTATGTTTTATTCAAGGATTTCAGGGAATCATTTAAATCAGCAAACCCCCCTAAAAGAGCCCATTTCAGTAAACACCCTCATGTAAACCCTTCTTATTTCAATAAAGTAATTGGTCCTAATTCTACTTAATGAAACAGAATGATTATCTGATTTTGTCTGTGGGCTTGCTGCACCTTTGAGCTACATGTGTTTCTGTGCTGGCAGAAGACAGAAAGTTAGCATGTGGTGATCATTAAAAACAGCTCTGCTCGCTGTGGGGGTGGCATGTAGGCACATCTATGCTGCCTTAGTGCTCATTGGAATATGAACCTGGCCATGAGTAGGTGTCAGTTCAAATACACTGGCATTGTTTCTCCAGTTCCCACTGGAGCATTGGCTATCAATTCCTCTCTCCTGAGCTTCCATAGAGCTTAGGGAGATTATCAGTTATTTACAAGTTATTTTGCAGTAAATTCAAAGCAAAATCAAATGACCTAAGGTGAACCTACAGTGCAATCAGTATGTATGCACAATCACGCTGACATCATTCAGCAACAGACCAAATATTAGCCAACACTGTCATCAGTGTCATTGCAATTTCTTTTATCTGCATCTTCCTGTTTTACAGTAATTCCCTGACAAATCATTTACATATTTATCTGGTTTTGATAGCATAATCAGTCAAACTAATGTTAGTCAGATTGCATATCTACCCACACCTCCTCCTGTCTTACACCACCCTCAATGCAGCGTGCCAGTCTCCCACTGTTACCTAACCACTCTGTGGACGTGTGGGAGTGGGGCTAGTGGTCAAGACTAGTCGGCCACAGACAGCACTGTAATGTGACTGTCAGTATCACAGAGGCAGAGCTATGTGGGAGAGAGCTGGCCAGTAGTACTGCGGTGGATTGTGGGTTGTACAGCAACACATGCCAGAGTATTGATTGATTAAGACCCTGATCTTATATAGCATATAGCTCCCAACTACTGCGATTGCAAATACAATATAAATCCACCAGGGATTCACTGGAATCAGTAACACTAGTGGCTGTGGTGTCGGTTTGATGCTAAGTTAAGGCAGTATTGCAAATTTTTCATAAGTTTGGTAGTTTCTAAAACGTCCTTGGGCCTCTGGAGGCCTAGGTGTCTGCACAGTAGAGTTAAATGAGTTATACTATTTCATGTGAAAGGAGGAAGAAAAGCAGATGTCGTAAGAGAAGGGTGTGTGTGTGTGTGTGTGTGTGTGTGTGTGTGTGTGTGTGTTGGGAGGGGGTTATTGAGCATTCTCCAGATTAGCTATTTTCAACCACATTCAGTTGCGACAATGTGAACTTGTCAATGTGAGTCACTGTGGGTCCCAAAGGCCCCCAATTCAGCCGTCCTCTGTGAGTTAGTGACACCATTTTCACTCAAGGCAAGAACATTAATAACAAGCAGTAGCTGCCTCGTGGGGGCTGCAAGTGATTGGAAAGACACAAGCACACAGATACACATCAGTGCAGGGGCGTATACGCTACATGTCTGTTTACCCATATGCACATGCCCTCAGGGCCCACACACACACATACTCACGCACATGCACACACACACATAAACATGTGCATATCATTGCTGTCATGTGAGAGTCTTGCAACTCTAATTTTGATGTTTTTCATGTTTTAAATGCGGTTCCAGGATTACATGCTCCTCTGTGGGTTGTAACCCCATATCAAGTTGATAAATTCAAAACTTGGGTGAAAACAAGGCTCTTTTTCTCAGTTTGTGCAGAAGTAACATTTCAAAGATGTGGGGCTTTCACCTGACAGCAATTTAAGCATACTGTGGAGCAGAAACATACACTGTGGTTGCAGCTGTATACAGTGACAGCATTTTTTTTTTTTATTCTTATTTTTTTTTGGTCTGAAATATTCACTGTAGTTTGTGTGGTTAGCTCAGGCAGGCCAAAGTGACTTTAGAGCGCTCCATCCCTGCTAAACCTCTCTTTTTCTCTCCATGAAAAACACTTTTAAAAAATAGGTTGCCATGGATACTGCATCCTCTCTAACAGATTGCTTCCAATGCCAGAGAATATGAACCATGCCATAATTCATCCATCACTTAATCATCCATCCATCTGATTTTTTTTCCCTCTTCCCCTCAAAAACATGCAAGGTTGCACTTTAAAATATTCAAGTGCTAAATTCGTCATAAAACATCCATGAAAACAAAATAAAGGATATCGATGTGTGTATGCAAGTGTGTGGAGACTGGCTCAATGACGATTTGCCACGGTTTGCAATACAATTTTGCTTCAATATCAGCAGTGGAGCTGAAAAAAAAATAAAACTAAGACAATGGAACAAGTTTAGGATTATTCTTCAGTTTCTATTTTAATATGAAGGTGAAAAAATGATAATAGTCAATATACTGTTATTTAGGCTTTAAATGAAGCACATGGTATTCTAATTGTAATTGTGAATTTACACGACAAACACAAGCTGGCACATATATAGTTGGTAATATATCTAGATTTTTCACTATTTACAGCACTTCCAGTCACTGCAACGTTTTGTGCAATTATTTATTGTTATATGCCTGCTAGGCTGATATATGTATATAAAAATAACTGAACTCCAAATTTGTAATCTGTATCCATGCTGTCGTCATCATCATCAGTACTAGGATCCTCCTGTAGATCAGCATGTTTGGTATGTGTTTGCCAGTTACCATGTTTGTCATTTTGTTTTCGTTCATTTTGTCAGCGCCTGACAAAAATGATTTTCTTAACTGTATGGCCTTTACACCATTTGAGTACATGATCCTGGCCACCATCACTGCCAACTGCGTTGTCCTGGCCTTGGAGCAGCATCTCCCTGGAGAGGATAAGACTCCCATGGCCAAGAGACTGGTGAGGACAAAATCTGTTTCATTTACGTCCTCAACATATAGATTGGGGATCAATTAGGACTGAATGATATGGTGAAAAACAAACAAAAAACAAACACCAAACAAAATTGTTCTGCAGTTATTTTGACAGTTATTGCATTTGCTTCATGAGTGATGATTTTACTGGGAATGATGATTTTTACACCCATTTTTGTTTGCACTGGAAAAAAACTGCTAAAATGATGATGATGTGATTTTTGCTGAGGTCTGTACCAAACCAACATGTTTTCCTACATCTGAAGAATACAATTTGTGGGCCTGAGCATCTCTGTAGCACCACAGCACATCATCATTTATAGTATTTTCTCACTGTTGACACTCGTAAAACCCCATATTTGCAAGTAAATAGGTTATAGTTTTGACATTATGGATTTGTTTATGATTCATATTGGTGTGTTTATCAATTCAAGTCAACCGTGCTACAGAGACACTATTAACCTGTCCATGTGCGTAACTTTCTGCAGGAGAAGACAGAGCCATACTTTATCGGGATCTTCTGCTTTGAGGCAGGGATCAAGTTGGTAGCCCTTGGATTCGTTTTCCATAAAGGCTCCTACCTGAGGAATGGCTGGAACGTCATGGATTTCATAGTCGTGCTCAGTGGGTGAGTGAACTCAGCGGGACTCCCTTCCCCGCCCAGTAACTTTCTGTCAACGTGAGAAGCCTTTGTTTTAAAAATTGTCAACAGGTTCTCAAATTACCACCCACCAAGCACCAAATGCTGGTAAAAGAAATCATTTGCGTCACCTGCCAAACTGTTCAGTAACTTTTGAGAAAGTAACATTTAAGTGCCTTGGTTATTTGCAGTCTTTGGTCTTTGCCAGTTGTCAAACTTTGTCCCTTCTGGCCAATGTTCCCTCTCTCTGACCATGAGCCAGATAAATCAAAGTAAATCAGTGTTTTTTTTTGTTTTGTTTTTGTTTTCTTTCTTGTACCAAAATGCTCTTGATGGCTGATTATTGTGCTGATCTTTGCAAAGCGGTGCATCTTAACTTTGGGAAAAACTTTTTTCCAAGTTTCTCTGCCGCCTGCAGAGTTAATTTCCATTATTTTAACATTCAAATTGAAATGTAACATAAACACAGCGTGTGTGTGTGTCTGGATGTCTTTGTGTACAGTATGTATGCTGGTGTGTAAATCTCAAAATACCCTAGTAATTTTGAATTCTGTTGCACTTCAGGATAATTTATAGTCTGGACTGATTGCACGAGTGGGTGAAAAGGTTTTACATTATAGCACGATTCTATACATGAAATGGCTGTGAAAACACATAGGGCAGTATATTTCTATGAAAAAAAAAGTAATTATAAATCATAAAGTACTATGGACAAAGCAAATTCCTTTTTTGCATTGGCAGATGAGCCAAAAAGTTACTCTCAGACACTGATTGTCAAGTTACGCTGGTGCATTCAGATGAGTGAGTGATGAATGTGTATTTTTGTCATGCACTTACTCCAGTTTATAGGCTTGCAATTGCCTCAAGTCTGACATTGTGGCCCACTGGCCAGAAATGATTTATGATGACCCTGCCAAAGGTAAGTATTTGCTGCTGCTGTGATTTTGTATCTGTAAACATATACAATTGTGCACCATACAGCCACTGGAGAAAATGTGTGTTTCCATGGCACAGTCAGACTCTGCAGCCAGCGTTAGGTGGGTGGATAAGTGGATTGGCAGTTGTGTCTAAAACCTGCTTCGGTTCGCCCCCAGGACCTCTGTGAATTAAATGTGAATACAGCGCTGAAGACTTTATGCAAAAGCAGGGAGAATGAATGTAAGATGGGGAGGAAGAGAGAAAGAGAAAAAATGGGAGAAAAGAGAGAGGGAGAAAAAGAGAGAGGGAGAGAACCAAGGGACAAAATGTGGGGATGAAGAAGGAGAGACAAACCCAAGAAGACATAATGAGAGACTTGCTCCTCATAACACTGGGTTAATATGTGCATATGATTATCTAGTTGTTAGTGGATTCATTGCGCAGGAGTTAAACATTGTTACCATGGGTATGCAGTGTATGGGTAAGTGTACAGTATTCAACATTCAGGGAAGATTGCTGTTGGCGTGTTGACATCTCATTTCAACCTGACACCCACATCTTTCTTTTTCTCTCTCTCTCCATATTTCTCTCTCTGTCTCTCTCTCTGGCTCACCCTCTTGCTGAATCCTCTTACATAAAAGGGACATCAGCATCACGTTGACATACCATTTAATGCAAGCCTGAGCTGAGCAGCTGTGTTTCTGAGAGGTTTCCTGTGAACTCACTAGGTCACAGTGTTAACTAGTATTAATGACGGCACCAGTTGTAATCAACAAAATTGAATAATAATTGTTACCTTACCAGTGCTGCATGGGTTAATGGCATTCTATTGATGGTTTAGCTTTTTATTTTCATTTATCTTTCAGTCGCTTGCAGGCTTGTTAGCAGTGCTAGCATTCCTTCATGAAACCAAAAAAATTGCTATATTAAGCCACAAGCTATGAAATGGACAAGGCCAGTCCATTAGCTACCAGCTTGTAGCTGGTTTAAGTCATTGTTTTCACTGGGAAACATAATTATACTAACAGGCTATGTTTGGAAAAGTGAAGTGCTAATATAAAACCTTGTACCCACAAAGTCATAAGTGCCTGGAGAAGAGAAAGAACAGACTAAAAATCAAAATAACACGGTCTTGTAGTAGGCGGGAAGTGTGAAGGACTTCTGGCGAAAAAGTTTTGAGCCATATTATGACGATGTGCTGTTACCTATTGTTAGTTGAAAAATGTCCAAAAAGAGTCTGGACACTGTCATTGCTAAAACTTCGAGGCATTACTCTACTTATATGAAAATGAAAAGACGGCATAAGTTTAAGGGGCAGCTGAGGACCATCCCAGTGTTTTTGTATGTTTTAGTTGATGTGCTACATCTCATGTATGCTTTAAACCATTTGTGTCCCTTTTGCAATGCATGCCGTAATGATTCAGATGTTTGAATTTGTTTTATCTACCTTCCAGGAAGCATTTCATTTCCACATGGTACAAAAATTAGCGTGCAGATACTTCAAAATTGGTTGAGATAGTGAATGTCCCACCAGGACTTATTTTTGTCAGAGTTACTTACCGTTGTATGTTAATTTGGTTCATTAAATAGAAAAGTCTAATGTCTTCTATTATGTTGACATGCTGGTGGGAAGCTCCAACATGTGGGAGTTCAAAGTCAGCTGCCAGACACCGTTGCTTTCATATGCGTTATTTGGTCAGAAAATCAAATCCAAAAGACAGCTGATAAACAAACAGGAGCATGGTGAAAGTGATAATGAGGATTTGGCAGCTTCTTGTTTTGAAAAAGTTGTGATAGTTTTGTCGCCAAGCAGGAAATTCCTTGATTCCTGATTTATTGTCAGCACCACAAAAAATGCATATCTAGTGCCTGAAAGATTTTGTCTGTGAACTAAATTCAAATGTTTGTGACCTCTAAACTCCAATATGTTGACCAGAGCAGCAAAGAATTGTTAGGTGTGTTTATCACCCAAACATTTGAATTTAAAAAACAAACAAACAAACAAAAAAAAAAACATTGAAATTATGTATATATTAAAAATCTGAAAAACGTATGGTATGCTTTGGAAAAACTGGGCAGTGTAAAAAATAGACTCTAAAGAAACACTGCTGTGATCCTTTAAAGATAAGACTCTCATTGACCTCTATCAGCGTCCAAGTCACTGTCACAGCATCAACAGGTCTCTCGCACAACCTCAAAATAACAAAGCGGCATTTTCACAACACGGTGAGCAAGTTAGCCAATTAAAGCAGAAGTAATCCAACAATTTATATGACGATGCACAATAGCACTGCTTAGTCATTTGGATTTTTGGCTGGAGAACAAAATGTGTTACAAGTCCTAACACCGTCCTCGATCTTTTAGCAGTTGAAAATGCGAGGGTTGCTCCAAATCAGAGTGCAGGCCAGAAGGTGCACTTTTAAAAGGCGGTCATCTTAGTTAAGTAATTGTTGAGTCATTGGTGTTGAACGCAGTCAACCCTGTGAAAATATATAACAGTTGTTTTCTGCGATGGGACTGCAAAAATCTTAGTTGATGCAGCTCCAAGGCCAGCGACAACAAACAGGATGTAAATGTATGTTGTTATTTATTGGTCAGATAGTCCCTGCAGGTTCAGGGAGTTCATGCCAAGTGAACTGGAATCCCAAATCTCAGCCCTCCTTTAACCACACATTTAGAGCAAACACGCTTTGGTGGAAATTTGAAAATGTGTGTCTCTTCTGCACGTGCGTGGAAAGGAGGGTTGAGGGAGGGAGTTGTTGGGGGTAAAGAGAGGGAGTTGTGAAGATGTCTCATTTGGAGGGCTTGTATATCAGGTCAAGGACTGCATGAATCAGAACGTTTTCATCTCAAGACTCAATTCCCCGATCCCGGGCTACAGTCAAGGCACTAGGATACGTTCTGACTCACTTTTCAGCCTCGATTTAATTTGAGCCCAAGAATAATTATTAGACTGATTCAAACAAGGGGTGTTAATTCATGATTGGAGCAAAAGTTTGCACATTAGTGAATGGGACCACAGCTTGGAAAAAAAAAAAAAAAAAAAAAAGTAGTTTGTTGAGTTTATCATCTCACTGTCCCTTAAAATGTCACCATGGCATTTCTGTGGTTTCGGTAGCCTCAGCTGTTTGAGTTAAACTCTGGTATTACAAATCTGCTATTTGAAATCATGTGATTTACAGCATAAAAAGCCAAAAGTCGGGCACTTTTCTGCAGCCCACAGATTGCCTTGTCCATTATTTGTCCATATGTAGCCACAGCTGGAGCTGGTAATTGATGACCTGGTTTCCTGCCACCTATCTGACATATTTTTCAGTGGCACATATGCTGCTCTCTACCTCTCCATTTCCCTCTCTCTCTCTCTCTCTCTCTCTCTCTCTCTCTCTCTCTCTCTCTCTCTCTCTCTCACTCTGGTGGCACAGTACAAGTAAGTCAGACTTAAAAGAAAACGCACACATGTGTCATGGTGGCCAGTTGGGAATCAAATCGAGGCCACTGGGCCAGCGCTGGCGGCATTCATTCCATTTGATATTAATGAATTGCTGGAAGCTAATCTGTTGGGACACCGAGCTCAATTAAAATCCTTAATCTGAGTGAGGAGTGTGTAGCAAAAAAAAAAAAAAAGACCACAGTTAGAACAAAGTACCCATAAAACAATCTAATTCATTGGGATTCCTAAAATGGTCAATTATATCCCGCGGCAACCAGATTGCCACAGGTGGATTTGATGTCTTTTGTTAGCATACATGTGTTTCCCAAATGACGAGTGCATGTGTTGCTTTTATTCCAGGTGCACTGTGTGAAACTGCAACCTAACAACACCTAACTTCACCTGTACATGCACACGTGTGTGTTTGTGTCACACTGTCCTGTCTGCTTGGGTGAAGGATATCAGCACCCTCCTCCTGGCCTGGTCTGCTGTCCCCTTTACAGAGTGTGACACTTTGCTAAAAATGTTGCTCTTTAGACGGAATGAATAACACAACTGGGTGGGAGTTCTGAATGATTCATTAGCCATCTGGCACAAAGACAGGCACCCAAGAGTGAGACAGGCCACATCAAAGCCATTTTTGTCTGCAACACTTGTGTTTGTATGTGTTTGTGTGTGTGTATGTGTGTGTGCGCTTGTGTGTTTGCGTGTTGTTTTTGTGGGTGGGTTGGTGTACCACAGTTGTCTGTGAATTACCTGTAATTGTCTCAAATGATATTACCAGCGAGCCTGTTAGCAAATGCTGGTTCCAGTGCACATCTGGTAAATTCATGTCTAAATGCATAAGCAAATTACAATTGTGAATTGCTGCATAAAGTCTTCCTTCCAGGTCCAAAACCTCCCAAATTTAGACCAAGAGGAGTGGGATGTCAGCTCTTCAACACTGTCAATGTTGTGTCAGGAGTTTTGCAGGAAGGCTGCAGTGATCTCAGTTCTAATCTTGCTCTCATAATTGAACTGGATAAACAGTGGCTTATGGTCCCATGTGGGTTTTCACTGGGAAAACATACACCCGACTATTTATTCTATGACTAACAGTGCATAAATGACTAGTTTTGTGTAATCCTAACAGAAGGGAGCGGCATTACCGTTGCCATCGGATGCACATTTTATGAAAAATCCATTAATATGTTGATGCAGCATAACTTTACTGAAATTGTTAGCAACAGGATGCTGCTGATTACATTTTTTTTTTTTTTGGTGGTGGTGGTGGTGTTCTTGGTGTAGGTGGAGGTGTGTGGGAGAGGCTCCATTCTGTGCACATAATGAATTCAGCCTCTCCAAAGCCAGCTTGGTACAATACTGTACAACAGTGCTACACGTAGAGCCAGCTAGGAAGAGCTTAGCCTCTCAGTATGAACGTGAAATCACTGCAGGATGTTACTGAGTGAATCTTGAATCTGTATTTGGAGAGTCACATGTATTTTCTGTATGTTTACTGCCTGTCCAATGTCTTGCACCGTCCCTCTACTGTGTATTTGAGGTCCTGCTGGCGATGTTGAGTGGGTTTATACTGAGAGACACTGTAATTTGTGTGTGTGTGTACATATAAATATATATACATATGTACTTATTTTTTTAAACTACAAAAAAAAAAAAAAAAAAAAAAACGGCTTGGGTGTAGTGGTGATTCACAAGCAGACAGTATTGTACATCCACTTTAATTTGCAGTAGCTTCCTCTGAATTATTTTGCTCCAAGTGCAGCCTTGAACAAGCCACTATGCTGCTTGCCTTTGTTCGGTGTGTTTGATGGCTATTTCTACAGACTCCCACACTTCTCCCGACTGTGTCATCTCTTTGTCTCACTCATTCACTCGCTCGCTCGCTTGCTCACTCACTCACCCTCTCACTCACTCACTCTCTCACTCACTCACTCACTCTCTGGCACTCTCCTCCTCTTTTTTCTCACTCTCTCTGTCTTTCTCTTTCACTGCTTTCAGTGGAGATTTTGCGTGGGCCCACACTTGAGTTGCTGCCATGTGCTTTCTACCCCCTGCGCGCGCACACACACACACACATACACACACATACACATGCACACACATGTACACACACCCTCCCCCACACTTCCCAGCCCTATCCAGTGAATTTATGTGTGTATGCATGTGCACGTGTGTGTATGTATGTGTGTGAATGTGAGAATAAAATTCCAGGCAATTATTATGATTTTCAGGGCAGTTTTTCACATAACTCAGTGAAAATATTAGCAGTGTGGATTGACCCATCGTCAGTGAAAGCATCACGTCAAAGGGGTAATGTTTACGGGCTGTGTTGCTGCCTCAAGACCTTGGCAGTAAATCAGTGTATATTGTATTGAGAAGGAAAATTTATATTGTATGGTAATATAATATCTAAATAAAAACATTCCATTTATGGTCAGCTTGACTACAGTTATGTTGAAAGCTGAAAACATTTTGTAGTATACAATTATGTACGGTCATATTTACTGAAAATGAGGCAGAATAAACAGGATTTCAGTATTTCCCAACACCACATTTGGCTTTACCATACTGTAGTTTTGCCATTGCTAGAAAGAATATCATTCAAATGTGATTTGAGGTACACATCTTTAAGCAATCGCCCGTCTGTTCCTACTGTTGGCTGAATGCTGTTTTTCAGTGTTTGTGTGTAGGTGGAGGGACATCAACGTGTGTGTGGGCAGATGTCAGTAGAGATGCCTACCAGATGTATGTGGCTTTGCATTCTTTGTCTTCATAGAAGTATGACTCTGTTATACTAAATTGATTATTTCACTCACTCACTCACTCACCAACCACCTGTGCAAACAAGAAAAAAAAGAGAAAAAGGATTTTTATTATTATTTAAAAAAAAAAAAAAAAGACTTCCCTGTGTGCTCGTGTGTTACTCATACCCATTTATTCCCTTTAACCTTATGGGTCTTTTTGCCATGTCCCTGTTGTGTCTTGTACTTTCTATTCTTGTCAAAATCCCTTGTCTCCTTTCAGGACATTGTAAGTAATGATGGCTCTTAATTTAACTGCCTCAGTTAAAGAAAAATAAGAATAAATTACTCCTACCGGAAAAAAAAAATGTATGAATCAAATGTGTGTTTGTTTGTGTGTGTGTTGTTTACCAGGATCCTGGCCACTGCAGGTGCTCACATGAACATCCCAGTAGACCTGCGGACCCTGAGGGCAGTGCGAGTCTTGAGGCCCCTTAAACTGGTCTCTGGGATCCCTAGTGAGTCAATTACTAACCTCTAATGCCACACTGTGTAGTCTACCAAATGGGTATAATACAGAAAATAATAATAGATTAATTCATGATGTGTATTTATAGGTGTTTTCTTGTTTATAAATGAGGGCATTTTTGAAAGTGTATGCACATACTGTACATTTCAACAAACTCTGGGACTCAATTTAAAGGGCTGTTCCTTTTGGATGTCACTACCCCCAGGCTTGCAGATAGTGCTGAAATCCATCATGAAGGCCATGATCCCACTGCTCCAGATCGGCCTTCTCTTGTTCTTCGCCATCCTCATGTTTGCCATCATCGGCCTGGAGTTCTACAGCGGGAAGCTTCACCACACCTGCCTGCCATCTGAGAGCATCCTCGGTACGGTCCATGGATGCTGCTAACAGTCACTTCAGAAATGTAAAACCTTTCATTAGTAGTTCCCAAGTGTGTTGTTGACAGTAACTTGAATTTATTTTACTTTAGAAGTCCGCTCATACCCACCCACTGGTCTTGGATTGAATCCCAAGGCCAGTGCGGGCCACACATGTTTTATCAAATCTTGATGACTTAAAAGGAAAAATACACCCTTAAAGCCTTGAACACTGACAACAACAACTATTGTTGTATGGTGATACGTTTTTCTTGTTGGCCAGATAACTGGCCAAAGGCAGATGGCATGACATCACGTTAAGATATTGCCAGTGCAGCTACAATAGAATATGATAGCA
This sequence comes from Myripristis murdjan, assembly GCF_902150065.1. Taxonomy (NCBI): domain Eukaryota; kingdom Metazoa; phylum Chordata; class Actinopteri; order Holocentriformes; family Holocentridae; genus Myripristis; species Myripristis murdjan. The sequence goes on along the minus strand of NC_043996.1, from coordinate 21,634,300 downwards.
GAGAAAAATCAGATGTCTAAGCATTATTAGTTTTGGTATCAGTCGATCAGAATCAAAGAGCAGGGGCTTCTCTCTAGACTCTCCATTTTACACCAACACTCAGCAGTCCTACGGGGAGAAATCTATCATAGAACAGGCAGAGATACCAAATTTTGCTCTGACAGCGGGCTCAGTACAAAATGTAAATGTAAAATGTAATGCAGGCACATGATATGTTGCATTTTGATGAAGGTGCTTGATTCTTACTTTTTCCTAACTGCTAAAACTCTGCTATCATTGCTGCCCTCTCCACCTACACACATAACCCACCACTGCATGCAGCAAGTTCAGGCACACTCTCTGTGGGTTGTCGAAAGCCATTCTGGGAAATGTAGGAAATCGCGAACTGAAGAACAAGTAGGCAGGTTGAGGGAAAGAGGGTTTACCAAAAAAGTAAATTACAACACTTCATTCCAAAATAACTCATGGAGCACATTGAGCATCATTAATTCATGATATCTAACACTGTATGAGTATCCAGTGGTAGATTTATCCATTCTTTTTAACCACTCCACCGTGTGTGGGCATGTTCATCTTTACCTGAGTTTCTCATGTGCACACACTCTTCTGCCATGATACCAGCCATCATGGTGGGACCTTGCCCCCTTTTTATCTTAAAAAAAAGGAAGAACATCATTATACTTTAGTGTTTGTTTGGATTTTCATGATACAACAGGTATACAAGCTGGTTTACCCTCATAGGGTGTGACTGTCTTTGTTTCAGTAACTGAGTGTCTTATATACCGTGGTAGCAGCAAGCCCAAAGGTATTATTAGAGTCGTTATACCCTGCTGGCTGATTTAGCTACCTCCTAATTAGCCAACTGCTACTCTGTAATCACATAAGCTACATTATATTATTCTGCATCGTTGCCCAGTGTGATTTAAAGCAAACAGTTTTAACAGCATTGGGATATAAACCTGAAAAATTCCAACTTACATACAGTTGGAATAAAAATGTGTTTTTTCAGTTGTGTTCTGACTCACCAACTAAATCAGCCTGATTATGGTATTTAATTAATCCCAGTAGGGAAGTCCTCATGGAGGTCAGTGTGCAAGGACAGCAAAAGTATAGCACCCCTGGTTTGTGCACTACACCACCGTGCTCTCCAGGGTAACATATCAATGAATATTTTATCTATCAGTAGAAACCATAACATTCGTGCTTTGTTTTTGGATAGACAACGAGACGGTCGACTCATCGGAGGTGGCGTTTGCGTGCGGCGTGAGGAAGTGTCCAGAAAAGTACGACTGCAATGACACCTGGATCGGGCCTAATGATGGAATCACCCAGTTCGACAACATCCTGTTTGCCGTGCTCACCGTCTTCCAGTGCATTACCATGGAGGGATGGACGGCCGTTCTATACAATGTGAGTTCCCTGATGATTGCAGATATATAAAAGCTTTGGAGGATTATGTACTAATGAAACACAAGAGGAAAAAAAACACTGGTTTGTGTTGTCTGTGTAAGAAAATGATTATCACTGATGAAACAATTTTGCGCTGCTATTTAATTACAGCCAGCAAACATACTAATCTAAAGTGTGTTTTGTTACTGGATTTATACTCCAGTAATTGTCAAAACAGATGTAATACTACTGGTGCTACAACAGAAGGAAGTGTCTATTTAAAATATGTGCTCATATTTATTTTTATTTCAGACCAATGATGCCTTGGGTCCCACATGGAACTGGATTTACTTCATTCCACTTATCATTATTGGGTCGTTCTTTGTACTTAACCTGGTACTTGGTGTCCTCTCTGGGTGAGTATGATTTGTGTGTGTGTGTGTGTATATGTGTATCAAGTTACTACCAGCTCCTGCAAATGCCTGTCTGAATTATGGATTCATAAAGATCTTGTCATTTCACCCTTCCACTCGTCTCTCTCTGCAGTGAATTTGCCAAGGAGAGGGAGAGGGTGGAGAACAGACGAGCCTTCATGAAGCTGCGCCGCCAACAGCAGGTGGAAAGAGAACTGAACGGCTACCGAGCCTGGATAGACAGGGCAGGTACTGGCCAACTTAACAGCTTTACATCTACAAACACACATGGGTCATCTGGGTGCCTGCAGACACAGCAACATTTACATTTGAATCATTTGGACGACACTCTTATCCAGAGTCTTACAGTCGGTATGTTTGCATGCACACAAGAAATCAGATTATTGAGAGTGCTGCAGTTTACTCACAACGGAGGGTGAAGGCACGTGGTGGCAGATGACTGTTATATTTTCATTAGTGGTAACATTTCCACAACAAGTGTTCTTCAATGAAAATGTAGTTTTTATTATGCCTCCGCGCTGGTGACAGCCGTGGCCGGAGGCATTATGTTTTACAGTTGTCCATCCATCTGCCTGTCCCATTCTTGTGACCACGATATCTCAGGAACTGCTTGAAGGAGTTTCTTCAAATTTGGCACATGTCTTCCTGGACTCACAGATGAGCTGATTTGAGTTTAGCTGTCAGCGGTCAAAGTTCAAGGTCACTATGACCTCACAAAAGACGTTTCTAATTATTCCTCAACAATTCATACTTAGACTGTTCTCCCACATGAACTCTAGCCCAAGTCATGACAGGTCAGGCAAGTGTTGCACACAGGCGTGCATGAAGGGCACATTTGATGATTTTTTTTCTGTCTGCCCATTATGCAGAGAAGTGAAGAACTTATGTAATGCAAGTAACAGCGTAATTGTATGATTAGTAACTGGAACTGTGATCACTGAATTTAGGAACAGCAACACATTACAGTATTGAGCTGCAGACAAATGTGTAATGTGATTGCAGCTACACATTACTCACCAACACTGCTCTTTTTTCTGTGAGCAGAACAAGATTTTCATTCTATTGCCGTTTTAGAGTTTGTTCACAACAGATACAACCAGATATGTAAAATTCATCAGTCAAAAAAAAAAAAAAAAAAACAATGCAAAAATTAGTTTGCAGATTAGTGTGTACATCACTTTATGTATTTATGTATTTATTTATGTATTGATTGATTGATTGATTGATTGATTGATTGATTGTTTAATTTGGCCCCACTCTATTTTTGTGACTCAATGACACATTGCACAAAGCTCAGTCAGTCATGCATGGGAGTGGTGCACAGGGTGTGGTGATTGATTTTTGGTCATTTTTTGGCACTCCAAAAATTGTAGGATGCCCGGACTCCTAGCCAATGATAAAGGTGGAGGCAAGTCTTCAGTCTGATGAACATGCAGGCCAGTCGCAGGTGTCAGTGGATGAGAGACCATTTTCCAAAAATGGTTTAGTTAGGAATGTTTTAGCGAAAGTACAGTGGTGTGGAGTGTCAAGACTCACACTTACACTGCACAAAGAAAATATGAAAACAGATGTGTTAATATGCTTTTTGCTGTTGTTAGTCAAAATCAACTCCATGCTAAGAGAAGTGGCTACGGTTTCTGGAACTAATGTTCTCTGTGAGGCATGCAGATGAAACTGTTGTCATGAGACATTCAATTTAACTTGGAATGAGTGAATATTACATATAATTTTTGGGTGAAGTATACATTTTAATAAATAAAGCAAAGTAGCACCAATAGCTTATTGGTGGATAACAATTTTAAAAACTTAGATGAGTAGTGGAGACAAAAAAAAAAAAAACTACATGGGAGCATCTCTTCATAAACCCACTAGTGCCAGCCCCTGTTAAGGGGCAAAGATGTGTTGGTGAAGACTGACAACTGGAATACGGTGTCTTACATCAGCAGGTTGGACAGGATTTGACCTGTGCCTTTGTCGAAGGCTGCATGGAACCTGTGGCTGTAGGCTACACAGGATCTCTGCTCAAGGTGATTTATAAACATGCCAGACACATGAAGATCACAACCTGACATTGTGAGTCTGATCTAGACCCTGTTCAGGAGAGTGGAAGTGGATCTGTTTACCACAAGGCAAAACACTTGCTGTCCACGGTCTGTCTGATACCCTGAGACAATTTACTGATGCTGGACTCATTTGGACACTTTGAATGGCCAGGGGAGCTGGTTCTGGAGTTTTTCTTTGTCTTTTTTCTCCCCTGCTGAGACAGGAGAGCTTGACAGTGATTCTGGTCTCCTGGACCACATGATAACTCTATGGTATGCAGTGCTGACTCAGCTGTTGGCAGCACCACCCTGGACAGTCCCCTGATATTAGAGAGCACAGCCGCAGGCGAGCAGAGCAATGTTTGCAGGATTGTCTGCAAACATTGTGCAGATTATCCAGGGCATATGGGTGCCATTCAGCATTTCATGTTACAAAGCTGAACGGCTGTTTTTTTTTTTTTTTTTTTTTTCAGAGGACCTGGTGTGAGTAGAGAGATGGTCCACTGAATTGCAATTTCCCTATCATTAGGAGTTTGAAACTTTTATCTACAGGGGGTCACTCCAGTGTGAGGTGCCTTTGAGCCCATTTTTGTAACCGTACAAAGCTTTTTGGCATTTTGTCAACACTAAAAAATAAGGAACTTTGGGTGTTTCATTGGTCCATTTCTAGCTCTAGGTGATTTTATGGTCCCTGCTCACATATGGGACTCACGGAAATCAACGGGATCCAGTGGGCAGGGCTATTGTAGAGTGTATCACTGATTGGTTACTCACTTGACGTGACGTGAGAGCAGGTAGACACAATGTTTAAATTCATATTTGAAGTAGAAACATTTTGTTGTTAACCGGCGAATGGTTGAAGAACCCAAATGAAAAAAAAAAAAAAAACATGCCACCATGGAGCAACCCCCACTGACATTTGGTGAAAGGATGAGATTCAACTGGAGCTTGAGAAAATGAGAAGAAATGTGAAGGAGATATAACTACATTTGAGGGAACTGGGCTACAAGCATGATCCTGACCAATTTCGAAAATTAAATTAAATTAAATTAAGTAGTGTACATTTTAAATACTTGTAATCGCAGGTTATGATTAATTGGCTCGCTTTGTTAAACCTGCTTTGCCGGTTACAAACGATAACCAGAACCAGATGGAGCATCAGTTCATGTTTTCTCCCAGCTGGGCTAGTTCTTCCACTGGACACTTTTTTAGCTGTTAGGCAAGCCTCTCTTAAGTTGCTGTCAATTAAGATGGTGCTGCTGGCTTTGACTGTTGCTAAGAGAGTGAGAGATTTGTGTGATGATTCAGCCGGATGCGTTCTGTCCTCCTCCCCATGAAGGGGCGAAGGAGGAGAGTTTGCGCTGCTTGTGCTCCATGCGTGCGTTGGCATGTTATGTGAAATGCATGTGGAGGCACACACAGCAGTTGTTTGCGTGCTGTGGAGACAATGTGGCTGGCAATCTATTGGGTCTAAGTAGCAGTTTGCCCGTTGGCTCTACAATGACATATTGCAAGGCTATGTGTTAGCAGGCAGGGACCCCACCACGGCCATGCTGTATCACATACTGTCTCACATATAAGCCTGCACCGTATATGTGATACGGCATATTGTCGATGTGTCAGTGTCATAGCAGCAGATGATTTCATCAGGCTGTGCTCCTCAGCCAGTAGAGCACCATTAGAGGGTGAAACCTCTGAAATAGAGACTTACATAAGTAATTTGGGTTCTGTGTTTGCAAGTGGTGCCTTCTTACAAGTCAACTTGCTGCTCCATGAGTTGCTGAAGACTTTGTGGATGGGGAGTGCGGGTGCTCCAGCCTTTTATATGTAGATTGAGCAGGTGGAGATTTGGAGATTTGCAAGTGCAAAATCTAAATTGCACCGTGTTGCTCGATCATTACCGTCACACCCCCTACCGCATCTCTCCTCCCTCTTTAGTGCAATCGAGTTCACTATGAGTCACCAAAATACCAAATGGGTGCAGGTGAGAAATAAACCTCTGTGCATCCAGTGAAAATGCCACTTCGCATTGAATTATAGCTTTTTCAAGACCACGCAAAACAGTCATTACGCCATTACAGTGTTTTATGAGAGAAAAAAAAAATTCTAAATATGATCAAAGTAATGCATTAACTTAATAGCCTGTCTTTATCCCAGCTGCTTCTGAAAAGAGATTGCTCTGCTGCAGACGCTTTGAGTTTTTGGTTCTAGAGTAGCTTTGTTGAATTGCACACACAGTGCTGTAATGGCAATCTACACTGCTCGTCTCCCACACAAGTAGAGGGTGAGAAATAGGTGAGACTGACTCACTGACATAAATTTCTGTGCGTGTATATATGTATGTGTGTGTGTGTGTGTGTGTGTTTACATTTGAATGCAGTGTGTGTGAGAGAGAGATGCTGTGCCTGTGTATGTGTGCATGCATGTGGGTGAGTGTGGGAAGAGAGAGACAGGGAGAGAGTGAGAGTTAGGCTGTGAGAGAGAGAGAGAGAGAGAGAGAGAGAGAGAGAGAGAGAGAGAGAGAGAGAGAATGAGAGAATGAGTGAGTCATGTAACTTTATAAGGGCTCTGTCTCTAGAGGAGGTTCGTTCAAGCCCCTCAAAACACCAGCTACATCAGTATAGCCACGAAATCCGTGAAGTCCTTAAGAACACAGCCCTGTTATGCACATTTCCATGTCTCGTCCTTATATTATGCTGAAAGTTAAAAAGAAACAAACAATGATTGTGTGTAACCTCAGATTTAATTGTGTTTGCATTGCAGAGGAGGTTATGCTGGCAGAGGAGAATAAGAATTCAGGGAGATCACCTTTAGATGGTAAGTGCAAACATGTAGCATTCATAATTATTTGCAGTTATTTTGGTTTATTTACAGACAAATATTGCACACCCTTCCATTTGCAAATAAAGCACACACACACACACACACACACACACACACACACGCACACAAAATCTAATCTAAGACTAAGCTATCAAGAAATGCAACCGTAGACACTGGAATTTGACTTCTTAACAAATAAATTCAACAAATTAAATTGTAGGTTTTGCTCTTTCTAGTTATGTGACTTTAGGTGTAAATAGGAAGGAGTTTGCATACGTTATCGTTGTACTTTGCGTCAGAATGGAATAAAAAACCTCCACTGTAGCTTTCACTGCACATACCACATGACTACATAGAGTTAATTTGCTTTGATAAGTGTGGGCATTTGTTTTGCTAGTGATAAAGGCATAACATGCACTTTTACGGGCATAAGGCCTAATATCTGTTAACAAGACTTTTTTTAAAACTTGCCAGATGGGACACATTTCTGTGCATAATTCAGTGCAAGGGAGCAACTTTTGTGTATTGATAGCCTTTTACAATTCACTGATAATGTTTTTAACAGTAGTACAATAAGCGCAAGCTGATGTGTCACATTTTTAGTGCTAAAGAGAGCCACCAGTAAGAAAACCGGTGCGCGCAGAGGCGGCCCAGGAGAAGACAAGTACGCTGACATGTCGACTGCAAGTAAGGAACATCTCCGTTTCAGTCTGTTCTGTTACTCACTGCCTTCATAGCAAGCCTCTTCCTCCACTCTTTCTGTTACTTGCCCACTGGGTCTTTATTTAACATTTTATATTTATTTCATCTCCTTGTTCCTGTCTCCTTTTTACATCTCCAGTTCCTCCACCTCTACCTCTGTTACATCTCAGCCTCCCCCGGTCTCTCTCCTCTAACTCTTCCCTCTCCCTCAGGCATGTCTCGGTCGAGGGTGAACTTCCGCAGTGGCCGACGCGGCCCCGCTGCCTACCTACGGCGTAAAGAGCGCATGTTACGTATCTCCATCCGCCGCATGGTGAAGACGGACACCTTCTACTGGACCGTGCTCAGTCTGGTGGCTCTCAACACCATCTGTGTAGCTGTTGTCCACCACAACCAGCCCGACTGGATGTCCATCTTCCTCTGTGGGTTTTAGTTTTGAGCTTCTCCTTAGAAAAGCAATAGGTGATCAGTGTTTATATCAGCTGTCAAATGAGAGTGAGACATTATTGTCAGTGGTGAAGAGAACTTCAGCGTCCCAATCAAACAGTAGCACTGATATTTTGCTGATATTTTATTTAAGAAAATGTAACGATGTAAAAATTGGCTCAGTAAAGGTAAAGGTAGCTCATAATGTTTACTCTGAATAAAAGTTAGAGGATTGTTAGATACAGTCTTTTTGATACAGTTCAAAAAGGTTGAGTTCAAAGTAAATTTGTTTAAATGAAAATTAATTAAATGGCCAAAGTCAAGCTAGATTACACTTCCTTTCTTTCCTGACTTATGGTCAGCAATTGCAACAGTCTGCAATTGGCCAATTTATGGTTGTCCAGTCTCTTTTATTTATGAAAAGCCTATAAAAATGTGTACTCCGATATGATATAAAATGTACTGAGAAAACCTATGTAAAATTATTAACAAAAATGCATCAAAGCCAATTAATTACAGTAATATGAGTAAATATAATTACCTCTGTCCTTGATCATTGTATATTTCATCATTTGAAGTAATCTGTTACCATGTAAAGTTCTTTATTTCACTCTGATTAAGGAAACGTATTTGTCCTGGGGGGAAATTTTGTTGTGCTGTCTGTAGATTTTATAACAGTGTCTGACAAATGTATTGTATTGGCATATAGCCTCCCTTTTACATTGATTAGACTGCCTTTGTTGTTCTCTCCTCTCCAGACTATGCAGAGTTTGTTTTCCTGGGGCTGTTTTTGGCTGAGATGTTCCTGAAAATGTATGGTCTGGGTTTCCGACTCTACTTCCATTCATCTTTCAACTGCTTTGACTGTGGGGTGAGTTCATTGATCTCTTAGTTTGACTCTGTATCAGACCAGATATGTGAAGTGTGATAAAAACAAATTCTATCTTACATCACAAAATTCAGAATGGAGTTACCGATGCAAAATGGGGACGATTCTTAATGACTGATTGATTCCTGAGTTTGATTCTTGGTCCAATTAACACTGCTGTACTGTATATGCATACATTTCTGAGGTGTTGCTGTTTGTATGGCCCTGATATCCTGCACAGGTCATAATTGGCAGCATCTTTGAGGTGGTGTGGGGCTTCTTTCGGCCTGGCATGTCCTTTGGCATCAGCGTACTGAGGGCGCTCAGACTTCTGAGGATCTTCAAGATCACCAAGTAAGTGGGACACCAGACTATTCTCAGCTTTCAACTGAATTAGGCCTGGGCTTCATCTTCCAATATAGTATTTTTTCCAGGCAGGGCTCTCTTGAAAAATACACGCTGATTAAATGCAATAGAAAAATAGTATGTAATTTCTCTCTGCCAGATACTGGGCATCTCTCAGGAACCTGGTTGTGTCCCTGATGAGCTCCATGAAGTCCATCATCAGCCTGCTTTTTCTTCTCTTTCTTTTCATTGTGGTGTTTGCCCTGCTGGGTATGCAGCTGTTTGGAGGCAGGTGAGTAAAGCTCTCATGATGTCGGCCCGGTTTCTGGTCGGCCCATTTGCTTCCTACCTGCTCTGCTCTCTGATTTGTGATCATTTGCATAGTATATTTCAAACTGTAAGCCTGAATGTGTGCCATCATTTTGAGATGTATGTTATACAGTGAAACTGAACAACAATTTCCTCAATGGTTTCTTTGATGGAGAGGGTAGGAAATGACATGTCCGGATGGAAATAGCTCCACAACCTCCTCCTCTTTCTTCCTCCTCCTCCTCTTCCCTGGTCATATCTGCCCCTGCTCTCCCTCTGCTTTCCCTCTAGGTTCATCTTTGAAGATTACACTCCCACCAACTTTGACACGTTTCCAGCTGCCATCATGACAGTGTTTCAGGTTTGGCTCCCACAGACCCCCTCACTCTGCCTTCTCTCCATGACACATTGCACCCTGGGATATTTCTCACCCCAGGCGCAGATTAAACAACTCTGCTCACTCTCTCTCCGCCCCCTGCCTCTGCTATCATCCCACACATCCATGCACACATGCGCACATGAATATCAGACAAGTGAAGCATGAGCAAAATCTGTATCAGATCTACTAGAAAACCTTTCAGCATTATGAAAAAAAAAATCATCAGTGTAGTAATTGTTTGCTTTAATATTATCAGCCAACTGTTTTTGACAGTACATATGACAATGATATTTTAGATGCTCATTATGTTTCTGCCTTGTGATGTACTGTCATGTCATTTTCTTGTCAAATCAAATGTAAGCAATGTTGCTAATGACAACTGATGACGCTGTGTGCATTTTCCTGCAGATTTTGACTGGTGAGGACTGGAATGAGGTGATGTACAACGGGATTCGCTCCCAGGGCGGCGTGCAATATGGCATGTGGTCATCAATCTACTTCATCGTGCTCACCCTGTTTGGAAACTGTATCCTGAGAAAGCTTTGTCAGATAGCTTTGATATAAACTGTACAGCTGCATCCAGTATGCCCATACACCTGTAAGGCGGCATGCAATAAACCTGTAATTGTTATAAAGTGATGCCATTACACTTCAAGTGTGTGGAGTGAGGGTGGAAGCACAGCACAAAATAGTTTTATTGGACTAAATTAGCAGCAAACAGGCTGTCCAAATGAAATGATCAAGACTGGGCTGCTCTTTTAAAGAAACTCCATTAAAACTGATGGCATGTGGGTTGTTTCATGCTGATCTTCACTTTGCACTTTGCAAAAGGTGAGACTGATTCGCCGACTCAAATATTGTGTGTGCATTCTTTCCGTATTCTTTATTCCTGATTCTTTATTTTGATCCTCATTCGTTTCCAGAAATCATCACTAATCTTCCTGGGGTCCACCCAAAAACAGCAAATCTCTCAAAATGCATTCATATAAAGGGAGAAGGGAATACCAATCTTGGGTGGCTTCCTGTTGCTGTATTTGTTCTTAACCACTTTGTTAAAAGACACACTGCTGAATGTCTTCTTGGCCATCGCTGTGGATAATCTGGCCAACGCACAGGAACTGACAAAGGTTTGCACTTGTTTTACCTTTATTTTAGTAGTTTACTGATAAAACAACCAAAGTGGTGTCCTTCTTTGTTCCATCAAAGTCATTTGCATCTATATTATTTCATGGACAGTGCTCCTTTGGGTTTTGGATATTCAGTAACCGTATAATCATTCTCTCCTTGTCAGGATGAAGAGGAGGAAGAGGAGTTCTTCAACCAGAGATACGCCAGAGGCAGAGACGAGTAAGTTATCCATTAACAAAATTACCATTTTAGGGTGGAATACCTAAAACATTCAAATCTCTTAAGTAATTCTTAGTGTCACTCCAGTGTACGGTAATTGCCCAAATCAGCTCTGTCATTTAGCAAATTGCATCAATTAATTTAAATTGGGCTGAAAAGCATGTAGTGACTGTTCAAACAGCCTTGTCGTTTTGCGATGTGTTCAACTCATGGGTCGAACTAAGACATACTTAAGATTTGGATGCTGTGAGAAAACTGGCAGTCGTCCTCACTTTGATCATCATGTGACTTTTGTCAGTGGAGAGGAGCTCAATAAGAAATCAGTGGGGACCAGCCTATTAGTTCAATATTTGCACAATATTAGCAGGTACTTAGCTGATTGTGGACACTCTGAGAACCAGTTGTAGGTGTAACTGGTGAATGCTACATAAATATGTTCCTCAGTTCCTTCAGTTGCATGGTGAATGCAAAGTTACAACGGCATGTTAAAGTTTAAGAATGTGGTTTGTATGTGCCTGATTAAAATGCATGACCCTCTGCAGATTGTGTCAGCAGCATTTGGGAAAAAAAATTGATGTGACTGTGTTCACCAATAATTGGTAGGATATAGAAAAACTATATTGGTAGCTTCTTGTCTCCCTCAGAGAAATAATTCCTGACTGAATTTCCTGTTCTTTAAAACGGATCAATAGACCTTTTCATCTGGTCTAATGATCCAGTAAAGGGGGAGGGTGGAGTTGAAGGGAGGGGGTATTTTTGAGAGATTGTCGGGAACAGTTGGAAGTCTTAATGTGTCACTCTCTACTGGGAGGAGGCACACTTTAGAGTGTGTCAGATTTTGGCCAAGATTCTCTGCCTATGAGTTCATTGTCACGGTGACGGGCTGTGCGAGACAGTGTTGCTCTGTGGCAGAAAATACTAAGCGACAATCTGGCAATATTGATCCAGTGGTTAGAGTGACCGTCCCATAAGGTAATGGGATCGATTCCTGCAACAGCCAGTGATGAAATGCACTTGAGCAAGATGCTGAACCCCTAGCTGCTGCAGGGACCAAAAAAAAAAAAAAAAAGTCTGACCCTCAGCTCTGAACTCCTTTGGTTAAATGTGTTCACGTGTCTCAGAGGGATATGCAAAGAAACACATTCCCAGTTACACTATGTGTGCGATGGTGAATCAATGCTCTCAACTCCTTTCTCTCCACAAAGCCCGAGAAAAGGCATATTTTTACCCACAAAGTGAGTTAACTGCCCAAACTGTGTACCATTGACTGTCTCAGTGTATCATTTATATGTTACATATTTGAATGTTGGTCTTGTACGTGTCAAAGCAATCAAGATGGCATTTTTGATGTGTATTAGTGTAATGCTGGTCCCATCATGTTGTCTTTGTTATTCTATGCCTGTTATGTGGCACTGACCAAAATGTTGTGTGCATGATAAGCTGTTAGCATCCAAATCAATATCCACCTAAATTATGAAAATACATTCTCAGGACAAAAATGGACATAAAGTGATTGTTGCCTTGGATGAAAACATTATACAATATTCATTCTCAACCTCTTTGATTTAGGGCTTAAGAGTGAATACATACATATATCTGTGGTAACTGGTATTTGGATACCTTTCGTTTACATTATATGCTAGCTTTGGACATATTTTGGACTGTGTCACAGCAATTGTTCTGTGTATGTTGGAAAACACTAATGTCTTGTTTTCAAATAATCACTCATTGATTACATGGACAACAAAAGAATCTGACTACCAGTAAGTAAAGTTGTATGCATCTCTGTCACTCAGAATTTCTCCCTTGAGTTTTCCCTTGATTACTCAATTATAGAGATTGTTTTCTAGACATCACACTATTTCTGTACTTTAATCCTGCACTTTCCCCTTTTGTTGTGTGGTTTTTGTTTGGTTTTCTGTCCTTAATTCCCAGGTATTTTAATTTTTTTGAATTTTTAGACACCATTGTATTCTTTAGCACAAAATATTCAACATTTGTATTTTGCATATATTTTCCATTGGAATCTATTTGTCTTAATAATCAACTAACATTATCAATTCACAGAAAATTGCCGATTCTCGCAATTTTCATGTTCATACGTTTTATATGAGTAGTATGTTATAAGGATAATGTTTGTTGTCACCATTCCTCAAAATTTGGGCCCATTACTGCCCCGTAGTGATGCCAGGTATGCTGTGCCCCTCAGGGGGAGAAGACGACCATATCTATACAGGAAACGTGCCATCCACCGAGGCCGACCTAACTTCCCAGAGGAGCCAGAGAGCGCAGGAGGGGGCGCCGACGAGCAGCCTCTCAATGGCTCCAGCGCCTTCGCCAACCGTCGAGAGAGGAGGAGGAAGGTTAACATGTCAGTGTGGGAGCAGAGGGCCAACCAGCTACGCAAGCGGCGCCAGATGGCAAGCCGAGAGGAGTTGTTCAGCAGTCCCACGGAGGACACCATCGAAACTCCCACCAGTGCCCATCACGACCCCGCCCTGTCCCTCGAGACCAGCCCAGCACATCTGCCAGAGTCCCCCATGTCTGTGGGCATGCCCCTGCCAGAACCTCCGATGTCCATTGCCATCCCCATGCCTGAACCTCCGGATGCTGAACCCTTATCTCTGCTGAACCTGAATGAGGACAGAGCGGGAGGGGCTAACCACAAGCCCGCCAGTGGGGGCAGGCACAGGGTGGCCCGTAAGTTCAGGTCCACCGCAGGGCCGGAAGAAGGGGCGCGGCACAGGCGACACCGTCACCGCGAGGCTCGTGTTGAGGCCAAGAGCCTCGACTGTGCACAGTCACCGCATGAGGCGGCAAGAGCCAGACGATCACTCAGCCAGGAGAGAAAGACACTCGATGAGAGGGAGGAGAAGGACGAAAAGGAGGAGAGAGAGAAAGCAGAGGCAGACGGAGGGTCGGTCCAAGATGACTGTGGAGCCTGCATTGTCAACCCATATGCAGAGGTCGGAGATGATCATAGAAGGTAGGCCTCATGTATTTTTTTTTTTTTTTTTTTTTTTTTTTAATTTCCAGATAATAGTTATGATGCCCAACAGTCTCTTTTAAGCACTAAATTATTTGTACAACCCTTTTCCTTTTGTATAATTGTCTGATAAGTGTCCATAATTAACTGTTAAACTTTGGACATTTTATCTGTGAGAGGATCGCACCTCTTAATCCTTCTCTGCAGTTTAATTTAAGGAAGTAACACCTCTAACTCTGGTCTCTTGAACACAAAATCTTTCTTCTGAACAGATTTCCATGTTATCAGAAGTACATTGTGCTTTGCTTGCTTTACCAGTTGTTCCAGTGACCACTTTGTAACAGATATCAGATAAAAAGTGGTTGTAGGTGCTACGTTTTCAAGATATATCACGTCATACTGACACTTGAGTTTGTAAAATGAAATCTAAGTAAATGATAATGTGCAGGTAGCTGCAAAATGAACCCTGACAGGATGATAAGGACCCTGACATGGACAATAAATGTAAACAAATGACTTGAATGTACACGATTCCCTCAAAAAAGACCGTCACCTTGAAATTTGTTAGACTTGAGTGTCCTAACCTACACATTGCATCACCAGTGTGTTACGTGGTTAACAATCTGTGGTCAAATCACAATCAGTAGTCATCAATAAGGCTATGGATGCTAACCTAATTATGGATTAAATGGCCAGCATGAACAACTCAAATCATAGCTATCATTAATGGTACCTAGCTAATTGTCATAGCTCAATTAATCTTAATTAAGATTGTTTTAATTAACCAGTGTTAATTAGGATTACTTGAGTTGTGTCAGTTGGCTTGGTAACATTAGGTATCAAACATCAGTTTAAACAGGAAAGACTAATCTGAATGAACAAAATGAGACTTTGCTGAATAAAACAAAACATTTATTGAACATGAAGATTGACTGAACATGATTTTCCTGCAGATGGTTGATGCCATGATTTCCCGCCATGTGAAGCTCTGTGGAGCCTTTACACAGGTGGTGGTGGGGCGGATGCATGACCGGACCAGAATGAAATGACAGCACAAACATACAATGAATGTGTAATGTAAGACAAATAGATGAGTGTGAACCACAGATTCTGATTGGTTGGTTGAGCTGATTGGTTGGAAGATACCATAGAAGAGGGTGCTTTAAAAGGAGGAGTAAAAATATGAATGAACCTGTGGAATAAAATGAAGCTGAGTCTGATAGGATACAAAAAGCCTGCAGAAATCGGGGGCAGCTTCTGATAGGCTAGTGTGGACGGAGGCAAAAGGATCCGTGAGCTGAGGATAATCTCCCTGATTGAATTTATGTTAAAACACATTTAAGTACGCTTTAATTTTAATTAACAGTGGTTGGTGTTTCACTCACAAGTTGAAAATGTCTGATGAACATTAATGCCAACTTTTATCATTAACTTACAGCAGTATCAAATTGTCCTTGATATGTTCGAACAGCAGTGTTTTGATGGGGACAGCTGGTAGAACAAAGGATTATGGGAGCAGCTAAAATCCACTATTGATCTGACTGGAGTCCTGTTCTTTTTCCCATTTCAGGGTCAGTGTGCCTGGTGGGGACATTCCTGAGCCTCCCCAGTGTGACCAGTCTCTGCTGGACTGTTCCTGGACCGAGCAGGGTGAGGGCGGGCAGGCTGACCAGTACGAGCCTTTGTGCCACAACATCCCAGTGGAGACCGCCGTAGAGGCCACAGAGTTCAACGTGGGGGTCATCGACTCGGAGAGCCGCCCAGCCTCTCTGAACCGTGGCAAGTCGAAGCAGGAGGGAAGCGTGGTCATTGAAATGTCCGCACAACCGCTGCTGGAGCTCACTCCCATGACAGGTACGCGGCCTGGGCTCATGGGAACCCGGTGACCACTTTCCACTGCGTTCGCTCTCATTTCCTTCACTGCTGCATTGTGCGGCGTGATTCAGTGTCAATATCACTCTGCATTGCTGAGTGTGGGTGTTCCTGACATCTGATAGAGTGTCACACTTCTAGTCTTTCCTGATGAATTAATTATGGCGATGATTCACATGGTTCTTTATTTGTAATTTCCATCCAAGTGGAGCTAAAACAGTTTTTTTTCCCTCTTCTCACACCTCTGTCTGGGCATTAGTGAACAGCAAAGAGTTGGAGGCTTTCCAGTCTGAGCTGAGAGAGAAAGACGAGGAGACAGAGGAGGAGGAGGTGCCCGTTCCTCCCAAACCAGTCGCTCCAGACAGCATGTTCATCTTCAAGGCCTCCAATCCGTAAGACATCCAAAAAAAGTTTGACTCACATATCAGATGAATTGTATTGTTCTTCACTTTGTGTTTACTTGTCAAATGCTTCGCCTTGAAAAAGGATTCGCCCCGTTGTGCTCTTGGTGTGTGTTTGAATACACCGCAGCCACCGAGCTCGGTCAACAGTTTTCATCTTTGCTCTTATTGATCCACAGTATTCGAAAGATCTGCCACTATGTGGTTACTCTGCGCTATTTTGAGATGACAATCCTCCTCGTGATCGTGGCCAGCAGTATTGCACTGGCTGCTGAGGACCCTGTGTGTACCAGTTCAGACAGAAACAAGGTGAGATTAAAATATATCTCTGTTTCTTCAATTTCAGTCAGGATGTGAAGTCAGATGTACATGGAAATGATTACATTAGGACTGGGTAATACACACAAAATCAAATATCATGATATCTTTGATCAAATACCGTGATATTGATATTAATGGTTTCATAAGATATGTGGGTATGATGAGGCAAATAACAGAACAGTTAGGACAGTCTTATAAAATTGCTGTCACTTTACTGTAACTCAGCCTTTAAAACAAGGAAAAGACAAGACTTATGCCATATCATATTACAATATCCCAAATCCCAGTTTATATAAGTTCTAGGTGTACCTTAAGGTTTGAGAAACAGGCTAACCAGAGGGTTACAGGTTCATTTCCTCAAACAGCACCTGAGTGTGCGTGTACCTGTGTTGTACTCAGGTGCTGCTGAGGAAAAGAGCACACCACATAGATAAAAGTGTTGTTTTATTTATTGTGTGTTTTGAATCACACAGGTCCTGCGGTATTTTGATTATGTCTTCACTGGAGTGTTCACCTTTGAAATGATCATTAAGGTGGGAGACAAAAATACATTTTCTTTGCTTTGACAACACCTTAAAAACGTCACCATTTCAGTTGGATTCATTTAGTGAGGCTTTGTTCCCAGCGTGTATTTAATGTGTGCTCGTGCTTGTCTGCACTATACGTCTGTGTGTGGGTGTGTGTTTGTCCTCCAGATGATAGACCAGGGTCTCATTCTACACGATGGCTCCTATTTCCGAGACCTGTGGAACATCCTGGACTTCATTGTGGTGGTGGGAGCTCTGATCGCCTTTGCTCTGACGTGAGTCACAATATAGTGCTGCCTGGTGATGACTAATAACTGAGTCACTGCAGCAAATCATCTTTGAGCATACAGCATGTTATAAACGACCTTCCCTCAAAGACATTGTTTTGCAGCTTCAAGCAAATGCAGTCTCTTTCATTGAGAAAGGGGCAACTCAGACTCCAAATGTGGAGTGAGGCATGGTCCTGTGGAAAATGTAACCCAGGTTCAGCTGTGTATCACAGCCTTACATAAGCAGAAAGGACGGATTTTTACCTGATTTATTTGGGTTTATTAAGCTGTTCGAGGCATGGATAGACTATGGCTCACTGGTTTCTAGAAAGCTTTTGAAATCTCTAGGTTCACCTTGTTGTCTTTCCCAGCAGGAGCGTGACAATAACTTGTTGACCTTTTTGTGCCTTTGCCTTCTCTTGCACTGTAGAAGACTGTGTGTTAATTTCTCTGTTGTGTATATAGCTGTGATCCTCTGAGCTTTGCTCACAGTGTATCTCTCTTTATGCCTCAATTTCTCTGTTGTTCCTGTGGATTTTATCACTGTTGGGGCTACCAGGAATGTGATGGGGTAAATCAGACATTTCACTCACACTTCAACCATAAGCCTCTCATTTATTTCTTTGCTTTCGACATTTCTTATTCCCCCTTGTTTTATTCAATGTGA
This sequence comes from Myripristis murdjan, assembly GCF_902150065.1. Classification (NCBI taxonomy): domain Eukaryota; kingdom Metazoa; phylum Chordata; class Actinopteri; order Holocentriformes; family Holocentridae; genus Myripristis; species Myripristis murdjan. Next base: position 21,616,193 of record NC_043996.1, on the reverse strand, counting down.
TATTGCTTTTTCGTTAATTTTTGTATGTCCTCTAATTGCTAATCCTTTACTGGGATTCAAATACTCTCAAGGCCTCATACTGTTTTTTTTTTTTTTAAGTCGTGTGTTTTTTTTAAGTGTACTTAAACGGGTGTTGTGCTTTTACGTTTTTTTTCCCACTGATTTCAAAAGCGTCCATGCATGTGTCCTTGTGTGTCAGTTTGCAAGCGCACACTTGTTCCTAAATGTCGTGCATCGATGTTGACAGGAATAACAAAGGCCGAGACATCAAGACAATAAAGTCCCTCAGAGTTTTGAGGGTCCTACGGCCTCTTAAAACCATCAAGAGACTTCCTAAACTGAAGGTACCATGAATACCCACAATCTATCCAACATCGTTATTCTGTGTGATTTCGCCGATCTGTCACAGACTCCTCTCTTCCTTCTCTGCAGGCTGTTTTTGACTGTGTGGTCACGTCTCTGAAGAACGTCTTCAACATCCTCATTGTATACCAGCTCTTCATGTTCATATTCGCTGTCATCGCGGTACAACTCTTTAAGGGGAAGTTCTTCTATTGCACCGACGGCTCCAAGAATACGGAGAAAGAATGCCAGTGAGTAGTTATCTGTGCTGCTCCTACAATCCATGTTGGCAGTGATTTGGATACACATATATTCAAAATATACATGAAGATGCTCTCTTATTTACAGCTTTACTTAAAACTCAAATTGCATGTTAATATCGCCTCATTAGTGTCACCTCATTAAAGCCGCTGGTGAACTGAATGAAACAATTACCTGTGGGCTACTCTGTTCCCTGCAGAGGTTACTACATTGACTACAGCAGAGACAAAAAGGAGGTGAAGAGGAGGGAGTGGAGGAGACACGAGTTCCACTATGACAACGTCTGCTGGGCCCTGCTTACACTTTTCACCGTCTCCACTGGAGAGGGATGGCCTCAGTGAGTGCACTTTTAGTCCAAAGCGACATCACACTTTGTTGTTATAGTGGCAGAAGGAGATTTAACTGTCGTTACTGAGAAATCACGTGATATGATGTCATTAAAGCTGCACACTCCCTAGACATACATTTCTTTGACCTCAGTGATTAATTAATCCAGATAAACTTAAACTTGAATATATTTGGCAGTAGTGGTGGAGACTGAGATGAAAATCTTTTTGCAGTGGGTTCCACTGTTCTCTGGGCGGAGCACACAGACGTTTGTACTTTGCTCTTAAAGTCTCAAAGAGACAACTTTTTGATGATGTTTTACTGATCTAATTAGTTGATTTTCGAATTGAAACAGGATTTTGGGGGCGGGACATAATTTTTTAAAAAAGTAAAGCAGTTTGGACATTAATGAGCACAGAAAGTGCATGAGCTGTCAGAAATTGCAAATTCTTCCAAGTTAAGTCCAGTGACTGGGATGCAGTAATGGTGTCTCAGGGAAAGGAAGTGTGTTTTTTGTTATGAACACCAAAAAAATGATCATTTTCTAATCATTTTATGTACTTCTACGGCATTAAAATTGCACCATTTTCCAGAAATTAAAAGTTATGGGATTTTCTTTAAACAAAAAAAGAAAAAAATATAGGAAATACTAATTTTGGGCATACACTATATGGACAAAAGTACTGGGACACGTACACACTACACCTACAGGGGCTTTTATGACATCCCATTCAAAATCCATAGGCATTAATATGGAGTTTGTCTCCCCTTTGCAGCTACAACAGCTTCTACTCTTTCTACTCTTGTTGGAAGGATTTCTTTACGTGGTCTGCCACTTGGTGGCTGAGTTGCCGTGGTTCCCAAACTCTTCCACTTTGCAATAATACGACTTACAGTTGATCATGGGATATCTAGGAGGGAAAAAAATGTCTTGAACTGACTGGTTGCAACGGTGGCATCCTGTTACATTACTATTACAGTACCTCGCTCGAATTCAGTGAGCTCTTTAGAACGAGCCATTCTTTCACAAATGTTTGTAAAGGCAGACTGCACGGCTAGCTACTGGATTTTATATACCTGTGGCAGTGAGACTGAATTAAACACCTGATTCAGTGATTAAGAGGTGTGTCCCAATACTTTTGTCCATGTAGTGTATGTTTTCAAATAGGTGTACACTGTTCCATGGAAAAAAACCTAAAAAGGTTAAAAACTAATTTGTCATTTAGTTGTAACTGTAAGCTGTTGTTCATTATGTCCTTCACATTGAGCAGACCATACCTGACATCTGACATTTGTTTGGGCAAAAAGGGCAAATCTGCAGGGTTTTGATTAGTTGGAGCAGAATTATCTGCTTTTCTGCAGCTTCACTTTGTGGTGTAACCTAACAGGTGTATTTTCACATATATTCTTGCTTTGTGTAGATATAATAGCTACCATATAAATGGCTAGACATTACCATCTTTACTTGAATAATATCACACTCTTATTGCCAGAATCTCTTTCCTACTCCATGCTTCCTCTCATGTCCTGTCTCCTTCTCTCCTGCCAGGGTCCTCCAGCACTCTACTGATGTTACGGAGGAGAACATGGGTCCCAGCAGAGGGAACCGCATGGAAATGTCCGTTTTCTACGTCGTCTACTTTGTGGTCTTCCCTTTCTTCTTCGTCAACATCTTTGTGGCTCTTATCATCATCACCTTCCAGGAGCAGGGTGACAAGATGATTCAGGAGTGCAGTCTGGAGAAGAACGAGGTGTGGAGCAGTGAAGCGTACACACGAAAACACACACTCAAACACACACTCAAACACACACTCAAACACACACAGATACGTGCACACCTTTTCATGCAAACTGCATAGGACGAAAGCTATGGCTCGGGTTTCATTGCAAACTTATGCATCTTAACTTCAGAACTTTTTTACACTGTTTTCACTCACAATGACACACTTATCTCTGGTAGCTCAGCTGTGAATTTATGTTTCATTAATTCTGTCTTCATCAGAGGGCTTGCATTGACTTTGCCATGAGCGCCAAGCCCATGACCCGCTACATGCCCCAGAACAGACAAACCTTCCAGTACAGACTTTGGCACTTTGTTGCGTCGCCCTCTTTTGAGTACACTGTGCTGGTCATGATTGCCCTCAACACCGTGGTTCTCATGATGAAGGTAAAGTACAACTCACAGCATGTTTCATTAAAATGCTAATCAAACGCTGAATACTTTTGTAGTAGCCTCAACCACACAATATTCCCATGTGGCCTTTTTGAGGCAATGGAAGATCAAAGCAAAAAGAAAAAAAAATGGGTGGAAAACTGCTGAGAGAATTGCAAGGAATAAATGTATTAAATAGTGTTTTCATATGTTAATGATGGAAAAGATGTGTGGCAACCTAAGTGGAGTTTATTATTCTAAGTGAGAATTTCTCACAAAGGAGAAATAGTCACCTTGAAAATACTCAACAGCCTTTTATAGTATATAACGAGATATATGTGGTATGCCCCTGGATATATATGCATGTGTGAATTTTGAGCATTTTTTGTGGTTGTTTGTTTGCTTGTCTCTTGCTTAGTTTCCGTTCAGTATAATGAAAACGAATTGTACCATGCACAAAGGAACATGGTAATGCTGAATATATTTTACTCTGAAATTAGGCTGAAAAAAAAAAAAAAAAGAATTGATCAATATTCAATTTAGAGATAGCATTTCAGATTGACCGTGCAGCCCTCTCTGTGGTTTCCTTTCAGTACCACTCAGCCCCGGCAGCCTATGATACAGTGCTAAAGCATCTTAACACAGCTTTCACAGTCCTCTTCTCGATGGAGTGCATACTCAAGATCATGGCTTTTGGATTTGTGGTGAGTATCAAACTGATAAAACAAACCGCATAAGGCTTAGGGGCAATTTGGACCAAAATCCGCCTCCCTTAAAGGTGCATTTTTCCATGAAGGGTACAGTATAGTGCTTTCTCTTTCTCTTCCCCCCAGAACTACTTTCGAGATACTTGGAATATTTTTGATTTCATCACTGTACTTGGCAGCATCACTGAGATAATTGTGGATTTACAGGTAAGCCACTGCCAAGGCTTTTTTGCTACATCACTATCGTTTTTCACAGGGCTGTGACCTAAAATAGCCAGCTCAGTTTTTTTCCCTCCAAGTTTCTTCATGTGTTACATCCCTGCCTCCGGACACAACTTAAGTCATGTTGTGATGAATCCCACCATCTGTGTTTTATAGTCTGTCTCTCCCTTCTGTCTGTCACTCTCTCTTCTCTCTCTCTCTCTCTCTCTTCTGATTTGTGTGTCTATCCCAGTCGGTGAACACCATCAACATGAGTTTCCTGAAGCTTTTCCGAGCCGCCAGATTGATCAAGCTGCTGAGGCAGGGTTACACCATTCGTATTTTACTGTGGACGTTTGTACAATCCTTCAAGGTCAGATATCTCTTAGCCTGCTTCCTTGTCATACCATTTTCAATCTCTCACAGATAGATGATGTCTTTTCAGAAAATAAGACATTTTTTTTTCCTTTTTGACAAGTAGTAATCCACTCTCTCCTTCCCAACAGGCTCTTCCTTATGTCTGTCTTCTTATCGCAATGCTTTTCTTCATATATGCTATTATTGGAATGCAGGTATGTTATAACTGATAATGATATTAAGCTCTCTTGCATAATATCAGAGAAATCAGATTTGGGTTCATTAGTTCAATCTCGCTGAAAGCAACCCACTTTCTGCAGGTGTTTGGAAACATCAAGCTGAATGATGAGAGTCACATCAACCAGCACAACAATTTTAAGACCTTTTTCAGTGCTCTGATGCTGCTGTTCAGGTGGGCAATCAAAGCCTGTTGGAAAATATAAAACACATTATGCTACGTGGGCATATATTTAAATTAAAGGTGCGCTGTGCAAAAAGTGGGGGATGTGGAGATCATTAAGACTCAGCTGGCCGAAAATGTGGAATAAGCAGGTAATTTCAAGAGAGAAAAATTCAGTGCACATCCACCTTCGGTGCTGGTGCAGGACAAAAATCAACAATGTAAATGTAAAGTACCGCACAACAGCGTGCTGCTCCAGCATTTTTGAAGACAACATTTCGACCTTGGTTGGTCTTCCTCAGATGTGTTGATTACAACAGACCACATTCACATAGTGGCCATTTTCCTCTGATATCACACTGAGGGAGGGAAGCTCAAGTGCTGCAATCAGGCAATCAATCAATCAGAATCTGACAAAACATTCTTATTTCGCAGCTTTCTGATTGATCAGCAACAGAAAAAAAATAATGGATTATAAAAAATGATTGGGACATTTTTCAAGATAAAACAACATATTGGCTCATGCTTGTATGATATCATAGCAAATTGTGGGGCAAGCCAAGCTATGGCATGCCATCAGGGACAGTTTCTAGCCTATTACCAACTCATGTCCAGCCTGCAAAAAGACTGAATGCATTTCAATGTTACAGCGATTCCCCCATTGCCCATCAAATTATATGCTCATTCCACATTTTTTGTCTCTTGTGTCTAAACAGTCCTCACTTAAATCAACCCTAAACAGTTTTGCACAGTGCACCCTTGGCACTGTTATTATGGTAATTGTTTTTTTTTTTTTTTTTTTAAAGATTATCTTAATTTGATTGGCATATCAAGTAGCCGTCTTTGTGTCATTTTTAAACCACCAGGAGTGCAACAGGGGAGTCCTGGCAGGAGATTATGCTCTCCTGTCTGGGGGGTCAGGAGTGTGAGCCAGATCCCTCCATCTCCCCCCTCACCGTGTCTCCAGACCACGAAGGAGGCTGTGGGACCGACTTCGCTTACTGCTACTTCGTCTCGTTCATCTTCTTCAGCTCATTTCTGGTCAGGGCTCTTTGAAAACAAATGCATTTTTGTTAAATATCTCATAACTTTTTACATATGTCTTTGCTGTTCTTCTCAAAGTGTCTGACCTGCTTTGTCACGTCCAGATGCTGAACCTGTTTGTGGCTGTCATTATGGATAACTTTGAGTATCTGACACGAGACTCCTCAATACTGGGCCCGCACCACCTGGACGAGTTTGTACGCATCTGGGGAGAGTATGACCGTGCCGCATGGTGAGGCCTGTTAAAATTCACAACCCTTATCTATATTTTCCCCTTTTAAAGTTTGAACAGGCCCATCAATCATGTTCTGAGACTGTCCAGCAGAGGGCAGTCTATCTGTGTGAAATGTGAACGCTAAAAACATCCAGTGCAGTGAACTGAATGTAGTCAGGAAAAGCTGTCAATTTATAACACACTGTGTGTTGTTTTTCAGATTTTGATGGTTTACCTAATTTCTTATATACTCAGAAAACAGTGGCTTCCTAACAGGCCCTCAAAGTCATACAATAAAGAGAGTGGAAGCCACTGTAGCTATCACAAATGGAATTTAATTTTGCTTATAATAAGAAAAGCAAATACAGAACACCATGCCTGATACTAACATACAGCTAGAGGCCACACATGAGCATACACTTCTTCTTCAGGCAGGCACCCATAATTGCACTTAATAACAAAATTAAATTACATTTGCCTATAGTGGCTTTGCGTTTCTTTATTGTACATTTTTGTTTGTCATCAAATTGTGAAATTATGAGCCAACAAGGTATATTTCCTCTTCCTTCTGTCTCAGTTTCCTCTTTACCCGTGCACCCAAACACACAGACAAAGCCCCTTTCTTTTTTCTGCCTCCATTTCCATGTGCGAGTCTGATTAAAAAAACAAAAAACAAAAAAAAAACAAAAAACATTTTCTTACATCAAGCTCAAGGATGGATGGGAGAGACTGCAAATAACTGTATCATTGTCATTCCACAACAGCCTACATAGCTCTCGCCAGCCCCCTAAGCGATCTCTCATTTTTCTTTCTTTCTCTCTCTCTTTGAGTTGGAGATTACACGGCTGCTGGCTACTGTCAGCAAGACAATGTGGCACCTCATCAACTGTACAATATTGTCAGCCAATCAGAGCACTCATTAAAGTCTGGGTTTATTTAGCGTGATTTACAAGCAAATTGAAGCGTAAAATGGTTTGATACTTTTGATAACAAGAGGGATTGTTTCTGCATTTAGTCAGGCACTGGAGCTTTGAGAGGAAACTAGCCGATTTCTCCTCATCTTGTTGTGGTTTTGATTAGATGCGAGTTAGTATGCAAACCCTTCATTAACCGCTCCTCCTTCTGCTTCTCTTTCTCCTTCCCCTCACTTTTCATCCATTCATCGTTGCCCTGTCAGTGGTCGTATCCACTACACTGCCATGTATGAGATGTTAACCCACATGTCACCGCCTCTGGGCCTGGGGAAAAAATGTCCTGCCAAGATCGCCTATAAGGTACTGAACGTCCTGTCATTTCCTCCTATTCATGACGAGAGACTTGATTTAATGAAAACAATCACGCGAATCCCACCCCCCGTTCCTGTTCTCAGAGGTTGGTGTTGATGAACATGCCTGTGGATGAAGACATGACTGTCCACTTCACCTCCACTCTGATGTCTCTCATCCGCACAGCCTTGGAGATTAAAATAGCTCGAGGTCAGGGTTTACTGATGAGCATGTTGTGTATGTGGGTGTGTATTATGCATGTGTTATGGCATCAAGTGAAGTTGTATAATCTATTTGCCAAGGTGTTACAGCATATGAGGTAGGCTTGGGCAATTATTCAATATTGCTTATTGCCTTTCAGCAGAATCGTATCATGATGAAATGGTGAATTTTGGAATACTGTGACACCATTCGGCTTTTTAAACTGATTATAATCATATTTTAACTTACAAATTCTTACAAAAGTAGGCATGAAATATTTGAGAGTTTTGTTTGACATCACACATCGTATGAACATTAATTTGATTATTTAACCAGTGATTTTGCATGTATGAGTCATATCTTGATATGTACTACTATAAAACTACTCGAGTATTGATACTGATTTCAAACATATCGCCCTGCCCTAATACGTGGTGTACATGAATGTCATGTTGCAGGTGGTGAGGACCGCATTGCTCTGGATACTGAACTACAAAAGGAGATCAGTGTCATTTGGCCTTACCTGCCCCAGAAGACCCTGGACCTCCTGGTGCCTATTAACAAAGGTCTGGCTCCAGTTAAAGAGGCAACTGGCAGTGTAACGCAGGGATGAAGAATTAATCAAATTATGAGCAAAATCGCAATATGGCCAAGTACAATATTCAAATCAAAGGAGCTGTGATTTTTTGATAAAGGCAAAATGTGTGACAAAATAGCATCATAAATGAAGTGTTGTGGAGATGGAGAATCATATTCTCCAGACATAAGGAAACATGTTTAATACATCATCATCCTTTAATCTTTTTTTTCAGTGAAAATTATGGTACAAAAAATGATCATGCCGACTAAACTTGTGAGTCACAATCACAGTATCTGTCAAAACAGGGGCAATGTGATGCCTTTTACCAAATTGTTCAGCCCTAATTTAAAGCCCAGAAACAAGCAGTAGCAGTTAATGTAGTATTTGTCTGTGTGTGTATTTAGGAGTATATTTATTCTGCCTGAACAGATACTGACATGACTGTCGGGAAGATCTACGCTTCGATGATGATAATGGATTACTTCAAACAGAACAAAGCCAAGAAGCTCAGGCAGCAACTCGAGGCTCAGGTCAGCTCAGCATGATATTTTACTTTCCGTCGACATTATCCTGGGTCACCTGAAAGAACCTCGCCGGCCTGTGTTTTTTATTTATTTTGTTTTGTCTGTGTTATTCAGAAGAGCAGCTTGATGTTCAAGCGTCTGGATGCCTCTACCCTCCCTGAGGACATTCTTTCCAACACCCAGCCACTCCCAATGATGGCCCACAGCGCTGGCTCGGCCCTGTGAGTCTGTGCTGTGCGCCGGTCTGCATGTTTGTGTGTGTGTGTGTGTTTGTGTTTATGTGTCTGAGTCCATGCGCACGCTCTGTTTTCACTGGTTTTCTCTGTCCCAATGTAGGACCAGGGGAGGTTTTGTGGCTTTGAGTCCCATCTCACCCCAGGAGCTATTTTTACAGCCCATGACCTCAGACATTGATCCTAGTCAACACCAGTCTCTGGTAAGAACGAGGACCAACAACAGCAAACAAACATTAATAACAGAGTCACACCCTACAGCAAAGACTTTCACCAGCCACAAACATTAATTTAAGCATTAGCACCACACAAAAGCTATAAATATATTTGAATTGATGATGCTATTGTGACTTTTCAGAGTCAGTTTCTTAATGCCTTGCAGAGCACGGCATCGCTAGCTCTCTGTGCTCCTGTCCTTGATTATGTAGAGGTTGGAAAAGCAAAGGCAGACTGTCTGATTGTTGACGTTCTGCTGTGTCTGTACTGTCTGATTTAACTGGTCTGCAGTGTTTGCTAGAGGAATGATTCAAGTTCAGTGCCCATATATTAGTGTTTGTCTTCCTTTTTAAATTTTTTCCCGGAGGAATGTCTTCTGCCTTTAGACAGATTACGCTGTCTGGCTCTGTTTGTGTAGCTATTGGTGCATCCAGATCTGAACATGCATGACTGTATGTACTTCCGGACTGAAATATTGATTCTGTCATTCCCTGTAAAATGTTCCGCTTATGCTGTTATTCTTGCTCTTCTTCCTCCATCTCTCCCACTCTTCACTTCTCTTATGCAATTCTGTTTTTGACTGTTTCTCCTTGAACTAAGTTTCTTTGTTGCTGCTCGTTTTTTGGCTGGAATGGCTTTTTGATTGGATGGCGATGGTGATGGCTATGATAGATGATCCAATGATGAAATGGCTTTTCTGCCCTTCTCTTTCCCGAATTGGAAGTCCGTATAGAGGCAGTCCTTGTATGGACCAGCCTGGTTCGTGCTGTCTCTCCTTGCCCTCCTCTCTTTGTCTCTGTGCTCACCTAGGTGGGGGAGTGTAGGGTGATTGGAGCCCCACTGGAGCTCCCGCTAGGGAGGGGCCTGTGTGTGCGGGCCTCTTCCATGCCCCGTCTGGCTATAGAGTCACAGGTACAGCCCTCTGAACATACATCTTCCATGACTAAGCCTCTGTGCTGGATCTTGAGGACTTCAGTGGCTGCATGGGCTCTTAATGCCACAGTGCCTTGTGCCTCTTATGCACGTGTATCTAGGACCAAGACGAAGCAATACACTTGACTTCCCAGTGAATAGGGCTTTGGACTGTTTGTCTTTTGCCACTTGGGGTGTCTGATTAAGGTTTTTTAGTCACTCAGCATGGCGTATGATCCTGGGATGCTGATACCGCAACTACTTACCTCAACCTCTCCCATCAGTTTCACTGTCCAGAATAGAGGAAAGAAGCAACTAAACATCACCATTGTATTATGTATATTACACTCACCAAACAGCATGGGAAGGAATCAGAAAGAACCTCTGCACTGGTCCACTATTGTCTTAATCGAGTCGAATATGCTTAATGTATTCTCTATGCATGTGCCATGTGCATCCCTACGTCTGTGTCTGTGTGTGTGCGTGTGTGTGTGTGTGTGATCGTGTATAAGCAGTCAGAAACTGCAAGTGGTTCCATGAAGCGTTCAGCGTCCACTGTTGCGGATCAGCGGGTAAATGGTCTGTGGCAGGAGGAGAAAAGTCCAGAGCGAGTGTATCGACCTCGTCACAAGAGCTACAAGGCCGCTGGTTAGTCCTGTTCACACATCAATTTCACATCAGGCTGTGAACGTGTTTATATGCTCTATTTAGTCACCCATGACTGTGCTATGTTGAGTCATATTTTGAGCAAGAAAATATGTTTGTGTTTTGTCTTTTTCCATCCCTTCTTCGCTTATTATATATGTTTTTTGTGGGACTCTCTTTTGGCTGTGCGTCCTATAGTTTCTCGGTCTGAACACTGGCAGCAGGGTGACAGGGACCGAGAGCGTGGCCGGTCCAAGGAGCGCTGTCACCTCCTCTCTCCAGACACATCTCGTTGTAACTCAGAGGAAAGGAGCTTGCAGCCCTCACGCTCCTCCAGTGCAGAGAGAGCACACCCACAAGATAAACAGGTAGGTCACAAATGAGCTTGTATAATTGCTTATTAATTCAGGAACCTGGACAACTACACAGCAGGGTCAGAAATGAACAGGGACTGGAGGCAAAAATGTGTTTGAAAGTACATAAAATATCTGTGAAAATGAGAAAGCAAAAGATGTCCCTGTTAATTAGAAGTGCCATTTTTTGCATTTCACCATGTTCACATTTTATTCAGAGTTTTTTCACACATGAATGCCATTACTGTCCTTGTTAGACCACTCTAGGTGATTCGTGGGAGTCTTTGACCAGGAACTTCTTTCCATTGCATCCTTGGCCAGTAAAATTAAGCATTTTTATATCAGAAAACAAGCAAGTAGGTGGCTCAAAGTAGTACAAAATGTTCACATAGCACAGCCAGCAGAAGTAGAAAATACTGACCCTACATAAAACAATATATCAACAAAAACTAAAACAACCAATATTGCAAAAACCTCCACAGTTGAGGGGAGGAATATAGACTGTTTGGGGAAAGGCAGGAGAGAAAACAGCTCCATCCTCTTGTTTTGGGCTTGCTGCCAGCTTCCAGCAGTGGGAAGGAAGTATGCAGTGTGTGGTACACTATGATTTAAAATAAATCAAAACTTAGTGGTACAAATTGAGTGTTTACAATCCAGTATGCAGTGCAAATATAATGTTTTAAAAGGACCAAAAAATGCCCTCAAAAATCAGATCAACAGGGCAAAAAAAGCCCTCTAAAAAGTTAATTTCTTACCTTGCAACACAGCATTGACCAAAAGTACATGCTCCAGTTGAGGTTTTTAATGCAGTTCAACCCTAAAATTGCTCATTTTGATAGGCACTCTCTCTGTTTAAAAAACCCTGAGTGCAAGTTAAATTTGATAAGCCAGAAAATGCACTGGAAAAAAATCAGCTAAATAGGATTTTATTTCTTGTTTCATTCCTGTCTCCAGGGTAACAGCTCAGAAAGTCCAGTGCCGTCCACCTCGGAGTCCAGCACACCCAGCGGCCGACGGCCTTTATCACAGACCCCGACCCGCTCTCGCCCTCACATCTCCTACTCCCCACTGGTGTGTCGCACACACCCCTCCGTCGGCGAAGACGACGACGAACAAGGCAGCCCAGAGACCCAGAGGCGGGGTAAGCCCACATGGGAGGGTCAAGAGGGGGTAACGAGCGAGAGACGGAGCGAGGCGAGCCGGCACGCGTCCCCGCCTCGGCGCTACCCGTCGGAGCCATTCCTGGCCTCACAGGAGGACGACCACAGCCCCGACCCCTCTGGTCCCATGGAGACGTTGACCTTCGAGGCCGCTGTGGCCCACAGCCTGGGACGCTCAAACACCATCAGCTCGGCCCGCCCTCGCTTGCGGACTGGCTGGCAGGTCCCCAACGGACACTTCCGGAAACGCCTGGCACAGACTGTCTCCGCTTCGGGCTGCGATCCACTCAGCGACACAGAGGAGGACGACAGGTGCTAGGGACGAGGCGGCAGAGCCAGGGGAGGAGGGGAGTCCCCGAAAAGTGTTAGAGAACACAAGAGTGTATAGGGAGAGAGAGAGAGAGAGAGAGAGAGAGAGAGAGGGGCGACGTGACTCTTTTTGCATCAACGCTTCAAAGCTGTGAGGCCTTTGGATGTTTGGTAAAAATGTGAATCAAAAAAAAAAAAAAAACTAAGAACAGTACTTCCTGAAACTGTAGTTGCCAATTCACACATTCAAACACTGACAAAAAAAATGAGGTTCATTCCCTGACTTGTATTTGATGGGAGAGAGTAATAATAAACTAATATACAATAAATGAATAAATAAATAAATAAATAAATAAATAAATAGTCTTGGGATGTGGGAAATCAATGAGGTGAATGGATAGAATTATGTCATTTGTGTCAATAGGTATTGTCCTTTCTGAAGGTGTTTCTAAAAATGATTCAGTGTTGCTCTTAACAGTATTTGTCTGTGGAGTGTGTGAATATGTAACTATGTGCAAAAGGAGAAACCTTTTTCTTTTAAATTCAGCGTTTTGTAAATACATTGTGGTCACCATCGTTACATATTTGGCTGCCATTTCTTAAGCCCTGATCGGCACCGCTGGCCATCAAGAAGGGATCTGACACTTAGCCAGGCAATGTGGATACAGTAACACTCAATAATGCTGGATTTTATTTTATTTTATTTTATTTTTTTTACAGTATGAATGAATGTGCAGAAGATCTTTGAAAGAACAGAAATGCCTCGTTTCCACCATTGTTTTTTCTTTTTTCTTTTTTTTTTTTTTTTAAACCCCTTTGGTATTGAACGTAATAAGTTGTCAAGTATGAATACAGTAATAGAATATCTTTAAATTAGAAGAGATGCTTATTTGTACTTTCAGTCAACCTCTGCATCGTCATTAAATCATGCCAAGCTTTCACCAATGCTGAAACCGATGTTTTTCTTTTTCTTTTTTTTAACATCTTTCAAGGTCAAGTATTTTCCTTTCTTTCTTTCTTTTTTTTATTAAATTACATTACAATCTTAAAAACAAGAATTTTCCAACTGTTATATTTACCATTTGACTCAGAGAATCTTATCTTTCAACAAATTAAATACACAATGAACCAATACTATGAAAAACGAATTATCTTTTATTTTAATTATTCTTTCTTCCTTGTGAATATTGTATGAACCATTGCAGACAAAGACTGTAGAAAAACTGTAGAATACATGACACACCATGACACATTGCTTCACAAACATTACTCTATTACTTAATAATAATGTACAGGAAAAATTATGCTGTTTGTAACATTTAGAGGGAAAAATAAACCCTATAAGCTGATGAGCTTTAAAGGTAAAGGAGTCTTTGGAATGTTCATTTTAAGGTATTTGTATTTGTTTTATTCGCCTGACGAAAGGCCAATTCTGTGAAACTCACTTAACCAAAAAAACATGGAGATTTGTATCATAAGTTCCTGGAATGCAAATACTTGTTGGTTTTTATGTGTACAATAGCTGTATATACAAATAAAAGTGTCCTCAAGTTGCACTCTTATTGCTTGTGTTGTTTTCTGAAACCCACTCTGACTGATCAACTATGAAATTACTAAAACTATCAAACCACTGTCAGCCCAGTAATGACTTCATTTCCTCTAACCTCAAATTGAATGGGCATTTCATACAGGGATTTTAATATTTTGCAGCTAAATATGAATTATAAGTGAACTGGGAAAACTCTCCCTGTGTATTTTTTGTAAACATACTCTTTGTAAACACCGGAGATAAATACACATTGTTTTGGCATCAGAATCAGAAATACTTTATTGATTCCCCTTTGGGAAACTGGGTCAGCTGCAGTTACTCAGATTCTCAAGTGAAAAACATAAGTATAAGTGAAATTATACGAAACAGAAAAAGAAATAAGAAATATAAAAATATGTGCATTACAGATTTGCAGGGGAAAAAAAACGTGCATTTTGTAGAAACGTGCATTGATCCTACTTTGTGCATTAATCCTAGTTGTAAAAAAGTATACACATTATGTACATCATGTATAAATATGTGCATTAATCCTACCAAAATATTACAACAAAAAAATCCAGAAATAAGAAACTGAGCATATGTAAAAAATATACCTAAATACACCATACACTGGGGATACTGCACTACTGAATTATTGTAAAGCCCTACATATACAAATTAAGTCCTACATGAATAAATTAAGTCCTAAAGGTATAAATTAAGTCATTAATATATAAATTACTGCCCAGTAAAGTCCTACATGTATACATTAAGTCCTATATATAAAAAATAAGGGTGTAAATCATTGAAAGTCCAACATATATAAATTAAGTCCTACAGATATGAATTATTGCGCAGTAATGTCCTACATATACAAATTAAGTCCTACATGTATGAATTATTGCACAGTAAAGTCCTACATATACAAATTAAGTCTTACATATACAAATTAAGTCCTACATATATAAATTAAGTCCTACATGTATGAATTACTATACAGTAAAGTCCTACATGTATATATTAAGTCCTACATATATAAATTAAGTCTTACAGGTATAAATTAAGTCCTACAGTATAAATTTAGTCCTAGGTGTATGAATTATTGCACAGTAAAGTCCTGCATATACAAATTAAGTCTTACATATACATATACAAATGGTGGCATCTGAGAGAGGCAGACTTGTGGATCACGCGCGCGCGTGCACGCCTAGTGTTTCTGTCTTCTCGTGCACTGACGTCCAAAACAATCGTCCAATGATCGCGCAGAGTGAACGCCAAAGCCAGAGGAGCGTAAACAAATGACGGCAGGTACGTCATATCCAATGGACCGTCATGTCCTCTGCTGGAAGAAACAGCTAGCGACGAGGCAAACTGTGTTTCATGTCATTCACCAAGTTACACGGGGGGATGTCGCCACAGCGCAACATTTATTCAGCTTTGTGTTAGAGTCACAGCTGTCGCTAAGTTAGACATTTTGTCGAAATTCGCCTTTATTCCGATGAATGAGCGATACTTGGCAGGGAAGTCGCTCAGCTGGCTAGCACACAAGTAGCTAGCTAGACGGCTAGCAGGGCAGCTCTTTGTTTTCAGATGTTTTCAGACGGCCAGCGGCTAGCAGGGACAGCTGCCCGGCCGTCTGACACCTCACCTCGACAAGTCTAACAACATGCACACGGTAGCTTTAGTGGCGGACAATTAACTTGTTTTGGTTTCTTGACATATCCAATTAAAAATTCGGACTGCAAAAAGAAAAGAAAGAAAGAAAGAAAAAAAAAACACTAGCCACCGAGAGCAAGTTTTAGCAACGAGCAGCTAGCCAGCCGCAGAGCCAGGACTGAGAGAAGACAGAGATGGGCAACTGTCTGAAATCTCCGACATCGGACGACATTTCTCTGCTTCATGAGTCCCAGTCAGACAGGGCGAGTTACGGCGACGGGCCGGAGCCGGACATGGAGCCGCCTCCCCCCTACCAGGTGAGAGGCTTCCTGCTGCACCTCCCGGCCGCTCTCCAGCTCATTAACACGCACAGGGTTTGTTGTAAATGTGGAATAAAGTCTCTGTTTCCGTAGTGAGGCGCCTGTGGACTGATGTGTGCAGTCGGTCACGTACAGGCAGAGCTGCCAGCCAAGTGGAAGAGAAGAATGGGATTTAACCATGTCGCCTGTTTTACCTGTATTAACTAAAATACTGTGCACCAATTATGTATGGGTTGTAGATGTAACCTGAGCAGCAGTATGCTTTATTGTGACCAAATGTTTTTTTAGTTTGTTTGTTTGTTTTTTTCGTCTCAGTCTCTCCAATGTTGCACGTTGACTTGCCAAGAATGTCCATACCGTGCAGTTTTTTTCTGCTCCTGATAAAAAGCTGCTTTGTTGTTCGGCCTGCTTTGGTTTGTTCCCACAAAGGGCTCGGCCTGTCAGGCCACTTCATGCCACATTGTATGAAAAACAGCTTATAGTTATTTCCTGCTGGCACTCCCTTTCACACAAAACGTTAATACTACCCAGTCTTTGGTCTAATTAACCTCCCTATTATCCTTGTCAATTTGACCTCATTCAGTGTTTGATGCCTCTAGATACTAATAATGTTTTTTTTTGTTTTGTTTTGTTTTTTTGGCTTCATATTTCATGACTTTTCCTAATTAACATGACCATGTTTTCAACACATTTCTGTATGTATTGGTGTTTCTTTGGTGTAAATTTGACACCAGGCTGTTTTAGCTGTATAAAACATGATAAATATCATATAACATTTTATACACATTTACATTTTAGTTGTGTTTTCGGACACTGAGGAATGTGAAACATGCCATTTATAGTCTACAAAAAACTGTGCTTTGCTCCAGGGCCCTCACCAAACAGAACCACACCTGTAGTAGTGTGAGAACCACTGACTAAATATGACATTTGGGATGGAAAAACATGATTCCCACAAAAACCTGGATGTATAAGGGGGTGAATGTTTGATTTAAAAGGTTATTTAAGTAGTCGACAAGAAACACAAAATACCTGACACATAAAATTGAGTAGGAATTTTCACTGTAATCTTTTTTCTGGAGGTTTAAATTCCATGGGGAAAATTGACCCCAACTGATTAAAAAAAAAAAAAAAAAACGTAGTAAATTTGAAGGTAACGGAAGGGTTAATCAGTCAACACACGCTTGCTACAATTCTCTCATTTTATAGCTGCATGATTAATATGTATCAGTTTGAGTGTATTTTCAGTAATGGTTTGTTGTTTCCACTTTTTAACTGTTGTCTTTTATCTTGGGTTTTCCTCCGTCTGTCTCCAGGAGCAGGCTCACATGCCCATGTACCATCCCACCCCGAGTCAGGCCCGCCTGGCCACCCAGCTGACAGAAGAGGAGCAGATCCGCATTGCTCAGCGCATCGGCCTCATCCAGCACCTCCCCAAGGGCATGTACGACGGAGGCCAGGATGGCTCCGAGAAAAAGATCAGAGAGTGAGCAGTTTTTGTAGTGTGGCATGTCATTTATTCACAGTGAGGAAGGTTGCAAGCTGTAGCGGTAACGTAACGAATCTTGTGCGTCCCTTTGCAGATGCGTGATCTGTATGATGGACTTTGTGTATGGAGACCCCATCCGGTTCCTGCCCTGTATGCACATCTACCACATGGACTGTATAGACGACTGGCTCATGAGGTCCTTCACCTGCCCCTCGTGCATGGAGCCTGTGGACGCTGCTCTGCTCTCCACCTATGAGACCAACTGATTTCCCACTCTTTCTCTCCCAGCGCTAAGACCGAACATGGCCCCTCCGACCCCAAATACACACACACACACACACACATGCAAACCCAACGACTGCCTTCTTGTACAGCAAGTTGTGCTGGCTGTTGATTAAAACGAGACACTGTTCTAGCACTAGTGAATTCAATCAACAAAATCACACATAGCGCCTTCCGTGTCCCTCAGTCTGACACTAACTTGACGTTAAACAGACAACTGTACCTTCAGACAACCATGCATGACTGTGTTTGTGTGTGTCTGTTATTCTGAAATAGTGTGCAGCTGACAGTGAGCACTTTGGTTCATGTGTGTGTATGTGTGTGTTGGTGTGTGTGTGTGTGTGTGTTGGAGGGAGCTGTCTGGGATGACTGCATTCCCACTTGAGCAGGTCTCAGTGGTGTGTCTGTCCCAACAGACACTGTTCACCCCCCGTCAGTCGTCATATAAATGGCAGATTAGCTTACTGAATTATTGACCAAATGTTGTCCTGAAGTGTTGTTTGAAACCTGTTAGCTTCAATTCAAGGCCTCACCAGGCGACGGTAAGAGTAGACTCTCTACATTTGGGTCGAATCTCCTAACATGCTCTCACTTTAAAAGGCCCTGCACTTTGGAGACATGGATTGCAACGACTGAAGTTTACACTTTTAGTGTTAGATAAAGAAGAAACTGAATTTATTGCTCTCCTTAGTCAGGACTTCAACAAAGTATGCACCCGCAGTGCAGAAATCACCCAAAGTTCATCCTTAATTTAGTCTAACAAACGGCGTACGTTTGATGGAGATCAAGGATACGTGACATTCTTGTGATTTCCATTTGACCATGGTGGCGCAATTATCATTCCAAATGGCCAGAGATTGAAAAAAAAAAGCTTTTATTTGAAGGGAAAACACACAGTTTAAAGCGTCACTGTGTAAGGTTAACATGTTTAACCCGAAGAGTTGAAAAGTAGCTGGCAGCCAATGTAAAGGGCTCATTATGCATGGGCAGGCAGATCAGTCTAAAATTTAGAAATGCTTGCACACGCATTCATCTGATCCAGAGATTTGCACTTTATTTATAGGATAATAATGGAAACAATATATTAATATATGTACCTATAACCTTGCACTATCAATATTTCTTTCCTTTTATTTCTTGAAATGCAGAAGTTAAGTTACAACTGATAAAGGTATTATCATTGCTGTCAGTCGTCAGTCATCACATTGAAGAAAGCCTGAAGATGTATTTCATGATATCTGTGATTCAGTGGCGTGAGCCTCCGGTTTGTTCTGCTTGTCTCAGTCCTTGTGTGCTCAGTGTGTAAGTAAAGGGACAGAGGTTTGCTCTAACTGGAGAGAGAAAATAGGCTAGATTTAGAAAAGGTGAATTTTCTGCTGTCTCCTTTTTGAATCCTCTCACCTTTAGATCAGCATCACATTCTTTATTGATGTTGTAATACACTGTATGATCAATGTTTTCGTTTGTTTGTTGCAGTGTAGCAATAGCTGCAGTCAGGTTGCTTTCCTTTGACTTGCAGCATTGTTTGGTGATACTGTGGCTGTCCTTTGTTTTTCCTTTTTTTTTTTTTTTACCCTCTACCTTGACATTTTGGTCATTATTGTGTAGACTCACTTGTGTATTTAGTAGGTTAACCATCTTAACTGTATAGCTACTACACTGGGTTAAGTCTGACTATGCAAACCTCTGTCCCGACTGAATTTCAGAGTATGAAAGATTTCTCTAAAGGTGTGATAGTTACAGTTAAGATAACGTATTTTCTGTTGAGCTTTCTTTTGCAGTGTTTTGCAACTTAAGTTTAAACTTATTCCAGCCTCTGAAAATTAATGGTATTTCCTTTTAATCTTGTTTTTTTGGAAGGCTAACTAGCCCTCATGTAAACAAAATAAATCAGAAAGCACACACGTGTGGTATCGTCTGATTAAATCAAAGAATACAGTTTACCCTGCTCGCCAAAAATGGACACGTTGGCAACCGCCTACAAGGTACAGCTTTATGCTGCCATGATTACAGAGCTGGGAGATTACTGAATACATGATTAGAAAATATTCCATTGGGCCTTTCATTAATGCAATCCCAAAATCTGGCAGTGGAATTGAAAACGTGACTACATAATCAGGGTCCTCCATCTGACTGACATGCAAGCCAGCTCAAGCCATGTTAGTCATGCTGAATACTTTTTCTTTATTTTTCCACTGCCTCTGTCAGGTGGGGAGAAAATTTGCCCAGACTGCCCACATGGCCTTTAAGAGTCTTGCGAATGTGATACACAAATATGAGTTTGATTTGATTGTAATTACAAAGAAAGTCCACCGCTTTCTCCTCCTGAACTCAGGCCATTGTCTTTTCCCATCAGTCTCTGTTGGTCCTGTCCAGAAGACTCCAGACAAAATGACATGATGAAATTGATACTGCAGTAACTCAAAAATTTCAGCAGATGGTAGCAAATGGTCTTACTCTTGGATTCATAACACTGTCACGAATATAGTATAAAGTGGTAAAATTGTTCTTTGACCTGATGTCAATTTGAGGTCACTTTATGGCCCCTTTCCCACATTAAATACAGGGGCTACACATCCACGCCTCTGAGGAGTTTCAACATGCCTATCCTGAGATTAACCATTGACGCAGTTAATCAGCTTTGTTGTGGTGCAATGGTCTGATCAGAAAATTCTGCACGTTGTTTCTTTACAAGATTACATTCAGACAACTGTGTGTAAAACAAAGAATAGACGTCTTTGGAAAGGTCAGTGGTTCAAATGCAGGCCTGTATGACAATGGCTTATCTCAAAAGAGTTGTAGCTGAAAGATTGAGAAAATATTTATTTGCTCTTGTATTTGTCAAAGCTTATTTTCGGGAGGCAGACTGCAGTATCGTCCTCAGAAGACACTCCTGTCGTTACGCTCATTTGATCTCTTTTCGCTTAGCCTCTTATAAAAGAGGTTACAGAGCTGGTCGAAGTGGCTGTCTTAATCCAGGGTTTTTCAGCGAGGCAAAAGCCTGGTGTCATGGGGGCTTGAACCAAGACTTTCAAGCTAAAGGGCAATCTCCCTACTCACTACCCTACCCACAAAGAGATTATGAAATGGGTCATGGAGTCAGTGCCCAAGACACTCTGTCCACTTTGGATCTCCTGGGGCTTTTAGCCAGTATGAGGACAATCTGCAGAAGTGGCAAAAAAATTGATTTACAAGGACAGACAACACTTGAATATGTGCCAATGAATTTAGGCATTGGGTGAAGATCTGTCCCAAGGTACACTTTGAACATCAGGGCACCTTCGCCTCTGCAACTATAAAATGCATATTTATTTGAATATGAACAAGTTAATGAATAATTTTGCAACATTAACATTGTAGATTTGCCAACTAACCTGGCATATTGCTGTCATTGTTCCAATGAAATATTGAAATTTTTGCAAACATTATACTGTAAATGCTTTATGATAAGTTATCTATGTTTGTGTTTTGTTCGCTGATTGGAGTGTGGGTCATTGAATATATATGAATATATGAACTTATATTAAATCCACTCTTTTTTGTAAACCAGCTATTAAGTATTCACATGAGACAGAATAGGAACAAACAAATCATTTTATTTTCATTATTGGCACAACATTGACATTGTCTTGACAATTCATACTTGCAAATTCCAGTATGTGGTTTTACCAAGTTGGGTTACAGGGTAGGGAAATCATATTGGAGTCTGTGACTCATCGTCAGTTTCCATGTACACACTGTTAAGATTTTTCACAACCACCCTGAATCAAAAGTTGCCCACACAACAGAACATGAAATCGTGTTGGCTGATCGACCTTGATGGGACTTTGTCATCCTTTATTCTTGTTCTAATGCAGAGTGAGAGCTGATTCCCTGGAATGGATGATTAAAGTTTGTGCCCTGAGAAATGCCACATTAGGGTTTGTACATCCCGTGGAAGGTGACAGGAATGCCGCAGTCCACTTCTGCCCTGGCAATCTCAGACAGATCCTTGGCATTGAGGATGAGGAGGAACGCTGGTCTCTGGGAACCAGGGGCCGCCACAATGGTCAGCAGCACACCTGTGAGCACAATAACAGTCTCTCTTAACAAAAAAACCTGAATCACCAGTTATTTACCTTACATTTACCTCTATTATGGTACAAGAAATGATTGATGTATTTATGTCTATTGCTGACATACCATCATCCTCATCTACACCATCAGGGGTCTGCACAAACAGCGGCTCTGACGGGTAGGAGTCAGGCTCCTGCCATACCCAGGTCTCCTTGGTCTTCACATTCAACTTGCAGATCTACACACAGGTGAACAAAAATAAAGTCAATAAAAAAGCCTATCATTTCTACATACTGAATCAGCAGACATTTTATTAACTTACCCTGTCAGGGATGAAATGGTTGAGACCCAGCCCATAGGCATAAGTGTAATTCTTCCCTCCGTACCTCTCGTAGTTGATCTGAGGGAACTCAAAGGCTGTTGGGGAAAAAGAATCAGGAGATAAACAGTGATAAACTACTGCAAAGTGAAAGTTTGTATTATGTGGTAGTGAGATGTGTTAGGTGCCTGATCAAAGACATTTTCTCCCATAGGAGACATTAAAACAACCTTGAGCTTGACCAGTATAGGGTATATGGGTGTGTGTTGTCACCTTGGCGAGGTCCAGAGAAAAGCACTTCAGGCTCCAACCAGATTGTCCCATCGGAGTGCATCACTGCTGTGGCCGTGGTGTACGGCAGGCTGACCAAGTTCTTCCCCTGCTCTTCCTACATGAACAGTGACATAAGAACAATAAAGAACCTGAGGCATGACATCCTTGATTGGCAAATTCAGTCCCTTCTTTCCAAAGGGTAAGACATGTGACCTACCTTGTGGATGTCCAAAGGAATAACGTATCTTCGCACTTCCGGCTGGGGTGCCATCATGGCTGCCTTCTTCACCTCATCCCAGTTGGCCCGCAGGTTGGCCAGCCAGAGGTAGTTGTAAACAAACTCGAAACTACAAACATGAAAAGATCATGAGCAAGAGCACTCTCCCTGTAATCGATAATTCTTGTTTTCAAGATCAGGTAAAGGTCAAGAATCTAATGACTGTATTTTGAATCCACTATGTAGCTCTTTGGTTTTGTACCCTTTCCATGCACACAGGTCCACCACAACAAAGCCTTGGTCCTCGTAAGTATTGATGTGATGAAACAGGCCAATGGCAGCTCCTCTGAACTTGTGATCGATGTACTCTCCAGGGTCCTTTTTGGCAATGTGGAACCAAGTCTGTGAAGTGCACGTTGAAACAGATGTCACAGGGTTGCAGGGGAATACCCAATAAAACACATCAAATGTAAGATGAGATCATGTGAATTCTTACCCCAAGGGTCTCATTGGACTCAAAGCAGTCCATGTAGTTGGAGCCTCGGATACTCCAGGCACTCAGGAACTTCAGCAGGTTGATTTTCACAGGGGTCTCCACAAAGACAAAGTAGTTTTCTGACATGCCGAAGCTGAGACAAAGGAGAGGAGATTATGTGAATTTTATGGAATAATTTACCTCGCAGACTACTGACACAACACACTGTGGGTATTACACACCTGTGCACATAGGAGGGCTTGAACCTCTCAGCACTTGGGAACTGGACCACCACCTTGGACTTCTCAATGGGGTCAGACTTATCTAGTGAGGACCACAAAAGCATAGAGTGATAAGTTGTATTATGAACGTTGGAAAAAAAGTGAGAAATGTCGCACATCCTTCAGCGGATTCTGGATTGAGGCAGGAAGCAAGCCTTGAGAAAGAGTCTGCACACCAATAATCTTTGTCTTTGTCAGGTCCAATCTGACAAAGATCCCAAGTCAGGATCAAAAAATTGCCTTTAAAAGGGTGTAAGTGGAACATACTGTTGTACAGACTCTTTCTCGAGACTTTCTGCTGGGCATTGGGCAGTATTAAATAATTAACACATGTAAACATTAATTAGAACAGACTATTTTTTGCAACAATATTTCAAAGCAAAGTAGATCATGGCGGATTACATCAAGTGACTGAAGTCCTTGTGCCTCCTTATGTTGTATACTGAAAGCTTAATCTAGAAGTGGGCTTTAGGGTCTGACTGATGTAAAGAAAATTGCTTATTTTAAGTCTCATGGTGATTCATTTTGGCCCAAAATAATCAGAACATGATCAGAAGTTATCCCACCTAAAGACTTTTCTGTAGAAGATGCAACATAAATCAAAAGCCTAGGTTTTCTGACAATTCAAAGGAGGGGGCACAGCTTTGTCTTTGCTCCACAGCACTGTTTAAGTGCCTGTGGACTGTATATTTATCACCACATCCAGTAATAACAGCACCAATAATAACCTTTTTGTGTGGGTGGAATCCTGACAATGTTGTAGGCCAGTGTTGCTCCTTTCCCCATGCAATTTCCGATGTTGAAAACAGTTCCATCTCTCTCAATATGGGGGTGGGCTGTCACTCCGTTGATGTTGATGTAGTTGCATATATCGACCTTCACATAAATAAAATGAATTATACTGCATGTACTTTTAATCCATTCAACAAATTATCCTAATACAAAGACGGTTTAATAAGGTTTAAAAGAGGGTAGCAGGGAGGAAGATGGAATAAAATGTGGAATAGTGCTGATACCAGTGGATGGTGTCGATCTATATGAGGAAATTGTATTTATGTACCTTTTTCAGTGTTTCCAGGTTTTCAGTGTTGACTTTAGTGATGTAGTTGGTTTCTGTTACAGCATAAAAATCCTCACCAACGGGGTAAACATTCACCAGGCAATTGTCTGTCACCTCAACACCCTTGAAGTAAGAGAAGAACCTGGACATAGAAAAAGAAAAAGGATCACACGGATACATGAGGATGTTAATCAAAGCCAATTATAACCAACAACAAAAGTGGAAATGTAACATGACAGAGTGACAATCTTGCATTTACAAAACAATTTTGAAGAGCCCTGTGGAAAATACATGAATGAATTTGATGGATGAAGATGGCAGCTTTCCTGTTTGATTTCATTACTTTTAATTCCATTCTACAGTGCAATGTCTCCAAATGTCTAACTCCATTCACGCCAGTTTGGACACAGAGGAACTGACAGCGAAAATACTGAAAATATCTTGGACTGAAGGTTGGGCTGGGAGAGCTGACAGACATCAATACAAGAGACAGCCATCTTTATGCTCCTTTGATAGCCAAACTGTCGGTGGTTACGAACCTGGAGAAAATGTTTTTGCAGGGATCGGGGTAAGCAAAGGTGCCAAACTCGGTGATCACCACACGCTTCTCTGTAATGGCTCTCACATAAGCATCTGTTCTGACAAACCTAAATGTGGAAGAGAAGACAGCATTCAGAATTTCACCACAAAGCATTGCATCTAGTGTTTTATAACAAATTTGTAAATTCACTGGCAAGCATTTAAAAAATCAACAAAACAAAACATATGATTCTGTCTTCATAACTATTGTGTAGGCTTGAATGTTAAAATGAATTCAGTCATAATTCATTGAATGCAACATCAGAAAGACCCCTACAAATGAAATTCTGATCTTTAATCAGATTTTCCTCAGTCAGCATCAGATGTACCTGTAATAACTATGACTTGCCGCTCACTACTAATGTAATGAATACGTTTTTAGTCTTACTTCCGAAAGTAGGTGACCTGCCCGTTCTTGAAGTCGAATTTGTGCATAAGGGCCTGGCCATCGAAGAGGTGATAGAAGGGTTCATCTCCGACCTCAAAAAGGCCAGGTCCCAAACGGAGAAGACTTCCTTTCAGAAATGAAGGAATCCTACCTGTAGAGCAACAAAATGAACATAAATCGGAGAGGTTGTTTTTTTTTAAAAATAAATATGTAGGTTTGTTGAGATGCATTATTAGAGCCTGCTTCGTGCTCTGTGCCTCCAACGCTTTGGAGCGATGTGTCTTGTATTGCAAAGTGAATATGGAGCAGTATCTGAGGGTGAGTTTCCTTAACAGGGAACAGCACAAACCCTGCAGTAACGCTGTCAGAGAGCTTGTAGCCTGGGGTGTGTGGTGGGTTTGTGGTGGAAAGATGCCAACAAACCTGTGACTGTTGCTGGAAGTGGCTCCGATAGCTCTTCACATGTCTCAAAAATCTTCCTGTAGCCACCAGCTGGGTGTTCAAATCTGTTCCAGCCAAAAAGAAAGAGATTTACCCATGATCCAGTCAGGTGAATTAAATTTAGGATATTTGCAGCCCAGTTAACTGTACCCGTTTGCCTGTTCAAATTATTAAAATCTGCATTTTCAGCAGGTCATACAGTTCACGTTCTCAGCAGCAGCTGTAGTTTAACATGACCTTTTAAATCCCTCAAGAGCATTAAGTATTCAGCTGCAAGTACACTAAACATTCTTATCACTCCGTAAGTCACAGGATCAAGTAAGAGAAATCTCTGCGAAGCTCTAAATACCAGATTACAGAGATTCAGTCCAGACAATTCATCTTAGCTTAAGGTATTTTGAATTTCATTTATCCCTTGATGGCAAAACCTTCCTTTGCACATTCTTGCAAAAATGCTGTCACTACTTCAAACATATGAGACTGGTATGCAATTGTATGATTTAGGAATAGTTGAAATTCAGCATATTGAACTTACCGGCTGACCATTGTTCCTTCTTGTTGTGGGAACACACAAAACAACCAGTAGGAAACCTGTGGTCACTTCTGAACTGGAAGTCTCTGCTCTCCCAGTGGATTTGGCGTATTTATGCATATAGTCCCCCTTGCAGTCACTGCACACATGAACCATTCTCCGCCAATCACGTCGCACCGACAACAAGAATCCCATTGTGCCAAGATCCTTTACTAAAGGACTCAATGGCCACCCCTCTGAGACCGGATTTAATGCAGAGAATATTTCACAAAATTAGAACTCTGTTTGGCAAACATGTTGCAATGCCGCATGTGATTTTTCAATCGTCCCAATTGTTTGGCCTTACCCAGCAAGATGCAGTTACACTGGGTTGCACAGACGTGTAATTCAGAGTATTTGTGTCGAGCTAATTAAAAAAAAAAAAAACGTGAGGCCGTCTTAATGAAAACATAAATAAATGTGGATCCAAATTCCACTTGAATGGCCGGTATACACTGATGAGTGAGCACTGTAAACACTGTAAAGTATAGGTCTACAGAACTGACTTAAAACCTTACACAGTACATCAGGAAAATATGACTAGGTTTATATTTGGGTAAATAAATAAATCAGCACCCTAAAACCCTAAATAAAAAATGGAAAAAATAGGCTGTATGAAATAATCAATAGCAGATCCAGATATACTCCAGATATAAATAACACATACTAACAATTTCAGGACTGAGTGATCCTTCATTGGTTTTCAACTATAAATACAAACATCTTATTTATTTTAGTCAGCCCTCTGTTCACTAGTCCATTGTGTTGGATGATGACCATTGTGCATGACGAAATGTGCCTATTTGTTCTTTAGTCTGATACACAGAGTGCCTTAAAGTGCTTGTCTCAACCATAATCCAGGTGTAAGGATTACGTTTGACATGGGCTGAAGACAAAAGCCGCATTGTTTCTCAGTCTCATGGGAATAAATGCCATTAGAGGAGAGGCCAGTTGTGTCAGTGCCAAGGTTGTGATGCCCCAAAAAAAGAAAAACACATGTTGGATTGTTAAACCCATAATGTTATCATATTTAATTGATATTTAGATATTGCTCCAATTGTAATCAGTTACTTTGTGAAGTGTCAACATCACAGCATAGAGAGAGAGAGAGAGTGAGAGAGAGAGTGAGAGAGTGAGAGAGGGAGGAAAAAATATGTGGTTTCGCAACATTGAACAGTCTTTCATCTCATTTGGGAACAGCATTACAAGTTTAGCCACGTTTTCAGTAGGGCTACTTGTGCTTGAATCTGAAATCTGTGACCACAATTTTACAAACCACTGAACCACTGTGAAGACGCTATTCAAAGCACTGGGGCTCGTTTGAAATTTTTTTTTTTTTTTACGTGTGAAATCAATCCGAACCAAATGATCAATGCAACAAAGAATCAATTATTCCACTGATTCCAACCACAGCAAACAGACCACAGGTGTGAAAACACCCATATGTAGATAAATTCAGTCTCATAATTTGCAGGCCATGGAAACTTGCCAGCATCCAAACCAAACCCAAACCCAAACAGACACTATGTGGACAAAAGTATTGGGACACACTTCTTAATCACTGAATTCAGGTGTTTCATTCAGTCCCGTTGCCTCAGGTGTATAAAATCAAGCAGCTTGCCATGCAGTCTGCCTTTCTAAACATTTGTGAAAGAATGGCTCATTCTAAAGAGCTCACTGAATTTGAATGTGGTGCTGTAATAGTTGTGTGATAGGATGCCCCCAACAGGTCAGTTCAACAAATTTATTCCCTCCTGCTATGGCGGATCCCAGCACGGGCACATTGGGCACGTGCCCAGGGTCCTGGCAGCCAGTCAGGGTCATTGGCCATTCTTGGCCAAGAGTGTATTTTTTTTTTTTTTCATGAAAATAAATGTGGGCCCCCATCAAACACCAATCCCTCATAATTTACGTCTTTTTTGTACAAAAAAATGTTTTAGCAAAAATGTTTCTCAGTCAAGCCAAGGTCACGCGTCAATCACGTGGTGGGTCACGTCATTTGACCTGGATACACAATTTACATCGTTAACGTTAGACATGCATTTGACAACATGGAGAAGCCACGACACGGGTTCGCAAAAACGTACATAGCGATAATAATATATAATAACATATTATTCTGGGTTGAGTTGAGTGTGTAAAATTAATTATACAGGGCCCTCAGCGTTCGTGCCCAGGGTCTGGGTTTGTGTTAATCTGTCTATGCCCTCCTGGATAGTCCACCATCAACTGTAAGTGGTATTACTTGACCACGCCGAGCATTGAGGCACATAGTGCGTAAAAGTCACCAATGCTCTGCTGATTCAATAACTGCAGAGCCCCAAAACTCCTCTGGCATTAACGTCAGCACAAAAACGGTGTGCTGGGAGCTTCGTGGCATGAGTTTCCATGGCCGAGCAGCAGCATGCAAGCCTTACATCACCGAGCACAACGCCAAGCATCGGATGGAGTGGTGTAAAGCACGCCGCCATTGGACTGTGGAAATGTGTTCTGTGCAGCAACTATTTACGCTTCTTTATCTGGCGTTCTGATGGACAAGTCTGGGTTTGGTGAATGCCAGAAGAACGTTCCCTGCCTGACTGCACTGTGCCAACTGTAAAGTTTGGTGGAGGAGGGATAACGCTATGGGCTTGTTTTTCTGAGGTTGGCCTCGGCCCTTTAGCTCCACTGAAGGGAAATCTTAATGCTTCATCTCACCAAGACATTTTGGACAATTCTCTGCTTCCAACTTTGTGGGAACAGTTTGGGGAAGGCCCTTTTATGTCCCAGCATGACTGAGCCGCAGTGCACAAAGCAAGCTCCATAAAGGCATGGTTGGCTGAATTTGGTGTGGAAGAACTTGACTGGCCCGCACAGAGCCCTGATCTCAACCCCATCCAACACCTTTGGGATGAACTAGAACAGAGATTGTGAGCCAGACCCTCTCGCCCAACATCAGTGTCTGACCTCACTAATGTTCTTCTGGATGAACAGGCAAAAATTCCCACAGACACACTCCAAAATCTTATCGAAAGTCTCCCCAGAAGAATGCAAGCTGTTATAGCTGCAAAGAGAGGACCAACTCCATATTACTACCTATGGGTTTAGAATGAGATGTAATAAAAGCTCCTGTAGGTGTAATGTGCAGGGTGGCCCAATACTTTTGTCCATATAATGAATGTGATTGTTCTTAAATGAAGAGGAGATAGAGGAAGGACTTCCTATGCAACTGAAAATAGCTGTGGCAGACTTTAATGATGGAACAATTAATCCACCACAAGCCCCAGTATTATAAACGCCAGAACAATGTTATTACAGTTTTGTATTTCTCTTTAGTTTTTATTTTAATTTTGGTTTTGCATGTTTCAGTTTAGTTTCTATTGTTTAACAATGTTTACCTTTTGTTTACGTTTTATTATTTTCAATATTTCCTCCTGTTTTTTTTTTTCATTATAATTTGGAGCGTGTATAATTTAAGAAGTTCAGAAAAGGTATTACAATGAAAGCACAACACTTTGTGAAGGCAGTCAGTCTCAATAAACATCAGCACCAATGCCTCCTCATGCTTGTTATGTTGACAAATTTGACCAAACTGACAAAGACTAAAACTGAAGACATTTTTAGAGGCTATACTTTATTTTATCTTAGTTAGTTTTTGGTCAGTAAGAACACAGAATGATATCTTTTAGTTTTTTTTTTTTTTCTAAAGTCTAGTTGTAATTTTGATTTCAGTTAAGTAATTTTTTCACACCTAGTTTTAGTTTTTATTTTAGTTTTTGTTAATTATAATAACCTTGCTGAAGAAATTATGATAACTAGTCAATGTGCTGGTAAATTACCCCATCACCTCCAGCTGCTGTGAGGCTGGCGACCCCTGCTGGCCATTCACTGTCTGTGTCGACAGGGTTATGAAATTTCTCTTCTCTCCACGACGCGTAAAGACACTGACTAATAACTTAACCACATAACTGGTTTTGTTAATATAGTCCCTGCTGTTGTAAATGGATAATGTTTAATTATTTCCATTACCCTGACGTTATTTCCACAGCTGCAGAGCTCGGCACGCATGCGCACTGCGGTCAGGACTTACCCCAACATGGCGCTGGAAAGCAACAGTCTGTCGTTATAGTCAACTAGCTAACCAGCCACCTTTCTGCCTTCAAACTGACTTCATTACACCTTTAAGCGACTTAGTGGACACATTTGAGGTGTCATTCAGTCCCAGCGGTTAAAGTTAGTGTTGTTTGATTTGCGGGTTCAGCCGGGAAAATGAATTACTCCACCAAGGTGGTCCAAGTGACGAATGTGTCACCGAGCACCACATCCGAGCAGATGAGAATGCTGTTCGGCTTTCTGGGAACCATCGAGGAGCTCAAGTTGTTTCCTCCAGAGTAAGTTTAACATCACGTCGAGGTAGCCACACAATTTAATGGTTGATATTAATATTAATTAATGCGGTGGAAATGTAAGCCCTCTTTGCTGAAGTGTTAGCTATCTCCAGCTAGCTAACCCCAGTCTAATGAACGGACACCGCATCTGTGTGTTACATCACCAAGGTAACAACTGAAACTAGGTAAAGGCACACAAAGGTGACCCTGTTGTAGTAATTTTAGAGTAGTTTCAGGAATTATCAAGCATGTATATAATCAGTTATTCTTGTTAAGTGTGGATAATGCAATCAGTACTTACAACATTTTAATGTAGCTAATTATTCCCACTTTTATTATTTTACTCATTGTAAGTGTTCTTAATAGATTGATTGATTGGTAGATGGGATTTATTAATCCCAAACTGGAAAGTCATTGTGTCACAGCAGCAGGTTGACCGGACATTGCACAGGAACAATAGTAGACTACATAATATACACCCATCAACACTAAACTAACAACAAGTAAGAAGATAAATGAAGTGCATCAACTCAAGCAATACAACAACAAGCTTTGCATACCCTACAAGAATAATACATTAAAATATTTGTAGAATATTTATGGACCTTTCACCTGTGACGCTTTGCAGTATTCACTGTTCAGACTGATTTTACTGAGTTTAGCTATTAATCTAATTTGGTGCTTGAGATAGTGAAGTAATAGTTGTTTTCTTTCCATTTAAGGGGCTGATTCCTAATGAGCTATGAGCTGAAAGTCAGCCAGGAAGCTCTAGGTCAAATAGTCAAACGGATTCAGATATCTTAGGCCTGTGATGATCATTTACAGTCAGAGTGGCATTATCACCCGTGGCTGTGGGTGTCCATGCTTACTTTGTATAGTGGGTGAATTCAAGATCAGGATCAACTTTATTGTCCCACAAAGTGAGAAATTTGTCATGGGCTCTTCACCCTTGCCACAGCCATTAAAAAGACAGCATTTGGCATCATACATTCAACACCAAACATAAAACAGCGACAGTCAGTCGTAATGACTAATTTCACGAAAGTTTTAAAAGAGATTTATTTATTTATTTATTTATCCCTTATTTTACCAGGAAGGTCCCATTGGGACACAATGTCTCTTCTTCCAGGGAGTCCTGGTCAAAATGGCAGCATAAAAAAGTTTCAAACACAGAAGGACACCAATTACACATAGACACACAGAGGGGTACCATTACACAAAGACAAAGGCTGACAAGACAATACAGGCTAATCCAGGGCTAGGATCACCAGCACTAAGCAGAGGAAAAAAAAAAAAAAAAAAAAAAAAAAATCAACAGCATGTTGTAAGTGGCCTATATCAGAATGACATTGTTCTGTAAGGACAGTATTTAACAGACTTTTAAAAATATGAATTGTAGGTAGGGAATCTAAGTTAAGAAGGCTTTGCAGCTCATTCCATGCATGTGGTGCATAGGCATGGAAGGCAGATTTCCCCAACTCTGTCCGTGGAAAAGGAGTTTGAAGAAGAAGCTTATTTGAAGAACGTGTATTATACACTACTCACAAAAAGTTAGGGATATTTGGCTTTTTGGTGAAATTTATAGAAAACGGAAAATGTTCACGCTACAGTGATATTATATCATGAAAGTAGGGCATTTAAGTAGAAGCATACACTGGTGATTTCCTCATCTCAAACAATTTCTTGAAACAAAAGCCAACAACAGTGGTGGATATACCACAGCAAAAAATGTCAGTGTCAATAACTTGTCATGTGCCCTTGAGCATCAATTACAGCTTGACTACGACGTCTCATGCTGTTCACAAGTCGACTTATTGTCTGCTGAGGCATGGCATCCAACTCTTCTTGAAGGGCGGCCCTCAGGACATTGAGGTTCTGGGGTACAGAGCTCCGAGCCTCTACACGGCGACTCAGCTGATCCCATAGGTTTTCTATGGGATTCAGGTCTGGAGAAAGTGCAGGCCACTCCATTTGAGGTACCCCAGTCTCCAGCAGCCATTCCCTAATGATACGACCTCGATGAGCTGGAGCATCAAACACCTGATATGAATTTTGCCGTTAAACTCCTTGTTAGAGAACAAAAGTGCAAAAAGTACTGAAACACTGAACAGTTGGACATGTGCATTCAAAAGTTTACAGAAGGTCACATTAAGTTCACCTGTAAAGGTTATAATGCATTTTAGGTTCATCCTGAAATTTCACCTGAAAGCCGAATATCCCTAACTTTTTGTGAGTAGTGTATGTTTGATGACGGATGGATAACAGGCTGCATATGTAATGGGGTAATTTGAACATTAAGGCTTTAGCTATAAAAATTAAAAGATGTATTCTCCTTCTCAGATACAGTGAGGTCCATTCAACCTTTTATTTAAGATAAATAAAATGAGCTGCTCAATACCAGTGCAAACGTGCAAAAGGAGATCACAAGACAGTGCCTACCTTAGCTTATTTGCCATTATTTAAGAGCTTAATAGACACAGGATTCTCACAGTATCACGAGTGTACTGCATCACACCGTCAAAGCAGAAAATAAAACAAAGTTGCTGTGTTTCTGTTGACTGTCTGCCTTGTCGGCTTTGTTTGATGTATTGCTCTTATTTCCCGACAGCGATTCTCCTATGCCAGTGACATCCCGGGTGTGCTTTGTGAAGTTCCAGGAGCCAGAGTCTGTTGGAGTGTCTCAACATTTGACTAACACCGTCTTTGTGGACAGAGCGCTGATTGTGGTCCCGTTTGCTGAAGGTTGGTGTCATACTTACTCCCATGTATGAGTGGCCATTGTTGATTGAATGAAGTAATGCTTGAATAGTGGGGTGTCGGTGAACATCTAAAGCAGTAAAACGGATTTTCACTATCCCACTTGTAGATTGACAACAGTCCACTTTGGTCAACTCATGATATGTACTTATTAAGCTAATTTTGTGAATGTCATCATTAATGCCACTCCCTCCTGTTGTGTATATCCCATGGCAGAAGTGTTGAAAACAGGCCTCTGAACTCAGATCCTTGGTATACTGTGACACTGCAGTCCATATTCTTTTTCACAAGTCGAGTTCAACACTTGTGATGGAACGGATTTAACTTGATCGGTAAAGCACATTTCTAGTGGCATGTCTCTGCCTAAAGCAATGGTTTTATTTTGGGAAAAGCACAGTATACCAAAGTCTGCTTTACGGACTAGGATTTGTACATTCCCAAGCTGTGGGCGCTGCAGACACTTCAAAGTTCAGAAATAAATTTGTGTAAACGCTTAATCATGCATTTTATTTTCTCCCCCATATTGGACTATCCTCTGTTAAACTTCTCTCTGTTATTTGTGTGTGTGTGATTTTTGTAGTGGAGAAGGCAAAAGCAGCCCCCTCGTTGATGGCTGAAAGTGGTCCTCTGCCTGCCAACAGGGGATTGTAGACATTTGCAAAGGCCAGCAAGCATTTCAAGCCCCACCCCTCTCTTTTTGTGTCCTCTATTCTTTCTCTGCCTTGTCTTTCTTTCTTTCTCATTCTCTCTTTTTTAGGTATTTTAGTGGATGGTATGAAATAGATCAGATATCAGAGGCATAGCCTTTGAATAGGGCTGTGTCTGTATTATTTTTGCAACACCCTTGAACGCTGCTCATCCATCTATTTGATGGATGAAGTCATGTTCTCTAAGAATGCCTAAATCGATTGTAGAAATAAAGATTTGCAAGACAATTATTTATTGTGGACAGGTGGCAAAAAGCATAATGGTAATGCATAACGCTGTGCAGCATGATTGGGTGTTGATGATCAGACTTGGTCTCAATACAAGTGGTAAGAAGAGTACACACAGCACTGGCCAGCTACACTGCACACACTAACTAGCATGAGCTCATTTTGGGACGTGACAAGGGGAACACTGGTCGAGAATTCATTTGATTCACATTCCTGCTACTGTTACACCCAAATTACTGTCTCATGTTAATTATACTGCATCTAGTCAACAGTTGTCTTAGATACCCATCGGACATGACACAATGTTAGTACAATACTCTCTCTTTAACAGTGGTCTTTTTTGTTGTTGTGTTTTACAGTTCTTTTTCCTGGCTCAGCCAGTCCTGTATACCAGGCCCTGCTGAAAAAACCACCCAACAGTTTTGTCTCCTGCAGCAAATTCTCTCTCCAGTGTGCCCTTTTTTAAATGTTGTCATTGTTGTGTGTCCATATTTAGGATGTGTCTTTTGTGAAAGAATTGTTTCTTTAGGGGTGGATTAATTTTAATGTCTTTTTTTTTCTTTTCCTTTTGGGGATACTATTGAGGTGTGAACTGTCCAATTTGGGCCATTTTTATATAATCAAAGGCAAATTACAAATAAACGTAATTATTATTTTTTTTTGATTGGACATATTGACAAATTAATTGTCAGCCTCTACATAATTTAGGTTAATTGCAGAGCAGTGACAGGTAAGGTTACTTGAAAATTGATGTACAGCAGACACACTACCTACCCTGAATTCTGTAATTGTTATTTAGTGTATATCCTCTGACAATTGTTTTTGGTAAGTAGAAACTGATAGTCTGTATAGTTTTCTTGCCAAATCCCTGAAATTCTCTTTGTTCTGTGTATCTCGATTTTTCTCTGTGTGCTTTTAGTAGCGAAGCCGCCAACGTGAGTCGCTTGTTTCAGTAAACGTCTATATGAAAATTGAGGGCACACCCAACTGGAGAAGCAGCTGTGCTTGCTAACGTTTGGTTCATGACTTAAAAAACATGTTCAGGTGATATATTCTTGGCAGTGTTCATTGGAGTAGTGTGATATATTCGAGCATTAGTTATGCGACTGCATTGATGATTAAATGAATTAAGGGAACTCTTCTCAGATCTAGAAGGTAACCATGTTGAGATGAATTTAATTTGAAGAAATGAAGTGTGAAGTTTTTCTTTTTTCCCAAAATGTCTGCTCTGTAGTTGATGTTTGTGTGAACATTGTCTTCCTTTCCTAATGCCTGTTTCGTTTTCCTGTAGGCTCTATTCCAGATGAGGCTAAAGCTTTGTCACTGCTGGCGCCAGCAAATGCTGTTGCAGGAATTCTGCCCGGAGGAGGACTTCTTCCAACACCCAATCCGATGCCCAATCCACCAGTAAGATTTCAAATTCTATGAACAAGAGAAACCTGCTAGTTTTGTTCTTAACTGTATCATGGAACTTGACTTTAGAAGCTACTGTTTTCTTTAACTGGTCTGGTATATCATTTTGTGGCATTTAAAACTGCACTTACTAATTGTCAGCTTGTTTACAATTACCCACACTTATATAAAAACTTAAAGACGCCAGAAGTGTATGCTACTTTGCCAGAAAAGTAATTATATGAGATTTTATTCTCATGACTATGATTTGCTGCTGGCATATAGTAGCAGGGACACAGTGTCATTTTACTTTTAATCATAAAATGTCTTGAAATATAGTCTCCCCCTGCATGCTCTTGGTCGGCCCTCGGGTCTCCTCTCAGTTGGACCTCCCTCTCCACAGGGAGGTGCTTGAAGGGCATTCTAATTATATGTGTTAGGTGCCTGAACCACCTCAACTAGCTTTTTTTCAACATCGAGGTGCAGCGGCTCCACTTTGAGCTGCTCCCAGATGTCTGAGCTCCTCACCCTAACCCTAAGGGTGAGCCCGGCCACTCTTCAAACAAAGATAATTTCAGCTGCGACATCATTCTTTCGGTCACTGACCGAAGCTCATGAGCATATGTGAAGTTTGGAACAAAGATTGACCAGTAAATCGAGAGCTTTGCCTTCAGGCTTGGCTCATTTTTTACCACAGTGGTCGACCTCTTAACTGTGCCCGCTGGCCCAGTTTTTTTTTGTCGATTTTTCCAGCTCCATTTTCCCCTCATTTGTGGACAAGAACCTGAGGTACTTGAACTCCTCTACTTTGGGCAATAACCTAATCCCAACTCGGAGGGTACAATCCACCTCTTTCCTACAGAGAAACATGGCCTCAAACTGTGAGGTGGTTACGCTCACTCTCTGCTGCCAACCATCCCAATCCATGCTGCAGGCCAGAGCTTAATGAAGCCAGCAGGACCATGTCAAGTTCAAGTTCAAATTCAATTTATTTAGAGCCCAATATCACTGTTTGCAGACTCAAAGGGCTTTGCATGCCAGCATGTTTACAACAAACAGGACGACACCCACTGACTTTAATCCTCATAGTGGGAAAAAAGCAGAGACACAACTCTGTGCTCACCATACTGGACACCCTCCAATCCCAGACTGTGCCCCGAAGCACTGTCCATGAAAATCACAAACAGAACTGGTGACAAAACACAGCCTTAGCAGACTCCTGCACCCACTGGTAATCAACTTGACAAGAATGTGGCCACAACTCTCATTCTGGTTAAGTCAAGGCAAGTCAAGTTAAGTTAAGTCAAGGACTGAATGGCTCACAGTGGAGGCTGCAGCACGCCTCACTCCCATAGCCTCTGTAGCCTCAACAGACCAGTTATAAGCCTTCTCCAAATCACACATTGTCCCCCCTGAATCCATATTTTGACAATTGTCTGGAGTTTCCCAGGCATAAGCTTTCCCAGGGAGGCTGAACAGAATGAAACAGCTGACGGTTGACATGCACACACCTTCGATGCCTGTGTGAAAGGAAGCAAAGTGGCACTAGTCTCGTATGTAAACTGGAAGCCTCGGGATCATGGAAAGATATGAATCAAGAAAATGTCTGAGAAATTTAACTTCCTCTGACAGCCCCAAGATCTCTCTCGGGAGGGAGGTTTTCTTACCACAACTACCTCTGTCTGGTTCCCTCACTAGCTAGTGAGTATAATATCAGCACAACTGGATTTCAGTTTCTCTTCTTGTGCCCTGATTCACTTAGGCCAAGCTGCCAGTCAGAGTTTCCTCCACCCAGCGTCCTCTGCCACTCATTCACCACACTGAATTTGGCTTTTATGTGTCAGGGCCTTTGAAAGTGGGAACCACCATTCCTGTCTGCCACTCCATGGGCACGGTCCCCAACATCTGCGTGACACTGAAGAGATGTGTCAGCCGCGACAGCCCAACATTCAAGAACACTCAAGATTTAAGCATTTGGACTTTACTGCTGAAGCATCGAAGCCCAAATGTTTAAAATGGCGATCACATGAATGAGTGGATAAGCATTTGTAACCAGTGCTCCAGGCAGAACACAGAGACTGGTATAGGTCTTTTACATGTTTTTGTGTTTGTTATCTGTATTCCAGATGGGAGGAAACCCTTTTGGTGGTCCCAACATGGATGCAATGGCCGCCTTTGGATTCCCAGGACCCAATATGAATCCCCAGGTGAGAGCTTTTCTTGAATGACGTTTTATTTTTCCCCCACAGTATTCACAATTATGTATTCATATACAGTAAGTGTTTTTTTTTCTCTCTCCAAAAACTGTACCTTATCTTCTTACTGTTTTCTTCCAGGCTGCGGATCAGCTATTGAAGTTCATGACAGATCCAAAGTAAGTCCCTATAAAGAGGCTCTCCAGACATGAGTAAAACAGCGGTTGAGCACAGTGTAAATACTTAGAAAGAAAAAAAACATTAAAAGTGTTGCTTTAGTAAGCATTGTAGTCTTTAAGCTGCTTTAGTCTACCAAGAAAAGCACACCTCAGCAATGTACATAACAACAAATTTAAATTCTAACCTTTTCTGAGTCAAGTATACCAATCATTGTTTTGTAAACCATTTTGGTTAATGCATGGCTCTGTGGATATGGGGTTCGATTCCCACCACTAGGGCAAACTTTGCTAAAAATAATAGTCACGACACTGTCGGGCACATTGAATAAAATATCCACCAAATGACATGTAATAAGCACTGGGCTGTTTTTTAATTAATGTCCCCTTCTTCAGACTGAACCCCATGGCTGCAAGCATGGCTATGAATCCGGGCCTGAAGGCTGACTCATCTAATAAAGAGATTGAAGAGGCCATGAAGAGAGTCAGAGAGGCCCAGTCGCTGATCTCTGCTGCCATTGAGCCTGGAAGTGAGTGGACAAAGCTTTGGGGTGTTTCAGCCCCGCCTCTCTGTGTTATGTTATTTATTTATTTGTTATTTGTTTTTTGTGTGTGTTATGTGTTGTTATTTAATCCTTTTTATTTCATTTTTATTGCAGGGCATTTTCTCTACTTTTTGTCAACATGCAAATGTATATAATGTTTGATTACAGCTATTTGAAGATTTGTAACCATTGTATGAGATGTTCTGTGTTGAGAGGCTATTTTAATTGCTTTTTGGGTTTGACTGATTGAGCCTTCATTTGTTGTGCTGGATCATATTGGAGAGCAGCACTCCCTGCAGACTGAGGTTTGTAGTCCTCCAGTGGAAAAACCTGAGGAAATCAGAATCATGATGGAAAAAACAGCAAATTTAAGCCCCAACTTGAAAATAACTGGACTTATTCTTTATGTTCATTTAATTCTGTACCTGGGTGATAACTAAATGTATATTTTTTTTTGTCCTGCAGATAAGGAAAGCAAAAAGAAGCACTCTCGATCCCGGTCCAGGTCCAGGAGGAGGAGGTCCAGATCACGTTCAAGACACAGGTGATTATTCACTGTCGATGAACTCAGCAGCTGAAATGAAAAAAAGCTTTGTGCACGTTGAGAAAGAAATAAAATGCATTCTATGGTTGCAGGAGATCCAGGAGCAGATCGAGGCGCCGATCGAGCTCCAGAAGCAGGAGGCGCTCCAAGAGTCCACGCAGGAGAAGGTCCCATTCCAGAGACCGAAGGCGATCTCGGAGCAAATCCAGGTGCCTATCAGTGTAAAAGCCAAACCCCAAACCTTCCCCCCTTTATCAGCAAGAACTTTCCTGTTCATCAGCACTTTCATAGCCCACGATAAAATCTTATTATAATGCAGTGCATATAATAAAGTAACAGCTTAAGATCTGACAGTGCACCTTTGAGATCTTAAAACAGTGTTTTGTTCACAGAGATAGGAAAAAAGATGATTCAGGGCGAAGAAGATCCAAAACGCCACCGAAAAGCTACAGCACAACCAGGAGGTCTCGCAGTGTTAGTCGGTGAGTAGAGTTTGGGTCCCGGTCTGTTTAGGTGGAAGCCAATTGAATGTACTCTTAATGTAACCTTATTAATTTAAGTTTGTGTCCTGTTTTGCTATTCAGGAGACGCAGGAGAAGTCGCAGTGGCAGCCGATCTCCCAGAAAGTCCCCAAAAAGGAGAGGCTCCAGGTCTCCATCTCCTCGAAGGTTGGTCTTTTTACAAGAAATATACTTGTGAAAATCACTAGCAGATTATTTCGCATGTCCACACAGCCATGAGAGTATAGCCTGAGATGGCTATAGTGTTAAATTATTATTTTTCTGTGTGGGTGTATGGAAACAAATTCCCAGCTAGAATTTTCTTCCTTTACTGTTCAGACACAAGAAGGAGAAGAAAAGGGACAAGGACAGGGAAAGGGACCGCAGGAGTGAGAAAGACCGCAGTCGCGAGGAACGGGAGCGCTCCACCAGCAAGAAGAAGAGAAGTAAAGACAAGGAGAGAGAGCGGGAGAGGAAATCTGACGGAGATAAAGGAGATGTGAAGGTTGGCATATTTTCTCTATTTTTTTAAATGTGCAGTTAAGATTGGAGTTCTGCTGTAAGCCCAGCTGCATGACTGTGCACTTAAAAATGTCAGCTGTTTCTGCTCTCTGCTACAGATCACCAGGGATTATGACGAAGAGGAGCAAGGCTATGACAGCGAGAAGGAGAGAGAAGACAGGAAGGATTCTGACGACTCCGCCATGTCGCCGCACTCAGTTGAAGGTAACGGTACAGCACGACCAATTAAACAGGCTAAGGTTAACGGTGCTGACGATCACCATGAAGAAGATATGGATGTCAGCGACTGAGTGCCATCCTGCTTTGTGCCTCACCCAAACGGGCACCATACTCCAGCCCGCATTATCCCTCCATTTTGGTTGTGAACATGTTATGTAATAGAATTTTTTTTTTTCTCTTTTCCCACTTGGGAAAATCTCAAATGTGAAGTGTGCTTGAAATGTATTGTTGTTTCTCACAAAAACCTAGTCTATTCTTTGACATTCTCACAGTTGCAGGACTGTGGGTCATTTTTGCCTAGGGTTAGTCTGACCTAACCATGCTGACATTTAGCTCTATTCTTCACATTGCTTTGAAGTACCCAATTCCCCTTTCCCTCCACAGATGTAAACTAGTAAAACTGGAAATAGGTTTGCTTTTCTTTGAGCTTGTGTTGTCAGATTTTGTTTTTTTTTTTTTTCCACTTACTATATCCCTGT
Organism: Myripristis murdjan; assembly: GCF_902150065.1. NCBI lineage: Eukaryota > Metazoa > Chordata > Actinopteri > Holocentriformes > Holocentridae > Myripristis > Myripristis murdjan. Next base: position 21,575,224 of record NC_043996.1, on the reverse strand, counting down.
TTATGTTGATGTATGTTGAGTATTGTGGTGCAGCTCTGCAGCCTTGTTCCCCAGCTTCCTCAAGATGCAGTTACTATATCAAATGCTTATTGTCATTTGAAAGTTTGGAATGTTTTATATAATAAAATCTATTTGGGGAAACAGTTCTTTTTTTGTCTCTGTGGTGGGTTGGTCATCTTGAATACCACCTCAAGTATGTGGAAGCCTTATTAAGTTGTTTTTTTTTATTATTATTACTGTACTTGAACAGAAACAGTTGAAACATGGTGCTGGTGCTTTATTTAAAGGGATGTCAAGTAGGTAAACTTGCAATACATAGTAGCTGAAGCCAGAGACTCTCAAGGGGTCAAATTATTTCCCATCATGATACATCTCAAGAGGTCAAATTATTTCCCATCTTGACAGTTTTGAGATATCCTGCGATATCAACTTCACAGCTTAATTACTCCTCGGTTCAAAAGAGAGAGAGAAAAAAAGGAAAAACAAACTGTAAAATGAGAAACAATATACAGACTACTGTTGAGGAGAGATCTTGAAAGCAGTAAAAAGTATTTGAAAATGTTAGCGTTACAATTTTCAGTTTCTTTTCCTTTGCAGTGTAGATAGCAAGATGTCTGCAGATATATAACATGTTTTGGGTATAGATATATAGATGACCCAACTGGCCAATATAGCTATAGCATGCGTTAAATATACTTAATATCAGTGCAGTATTAAAGTAGAACATTTTTCCTGATACCCCGTCTGGGTTTACACTCTCTCTTTCACACACAAACATACAAACAACCCTTGATACAGTACAATTACTCGCTCACACACAACACATAATTCATACCGTCATGACACACAAATGGGAGACAGCCAGGAGGTAATGTGAGCTAACCTGAAAATACAGGACTCTACATCCTGTACTGGAAAAAGGCTTGGTTATCGAACTGTAAGAATGTAGTTTTAGGCCAAACTTTCTCCCAGCTGGTTAAAAAACATTCTTAAGTACTGGAAATGTATTGCTACACAGTGTTACTCCTTTGAGTGTATATTGTACATCATTTAGACATGAATATTGAGTTCAGTTCCATGATATAACTATATTTCAGACATTTCTTATTTTGTCAGTTATAGTGAATTATTTACAAATGACGTGTCAGTGCAGTTTGGAGAGAACTGTGGTGCAATGAGAAAAAACACTGGTCAGTCCTCAGAGAGCAAGGGGTTGACTAGATGTAGTTGATAAAACAAAACAAACAAACAAACAAACAAACAAAAAACAAAAAAAGAGTCCGAGCTGCAACCTCTCTGACAACTTTCCCAGGAGAAGACAGCTTCACGAAGCGGTGGATGAGCTGTTCAGCTCCTGAACAGCAAGCAAAGATATAATTATTTCATAAAATATGGTTGCGGTGCGCTGTAACATTTGTTTGCATTGATTTGCTTTGTATCATCTACAAAATGAACGACTGGTCAGGAGATCAGTTCCCTTTTTAGCAGACCACATATATAGAGTTAAAACAACACTGGATTCCTTTTTCTTTCTTTCTTTCTTTTTTTTTTTAAACTTATTAGCTGGTCGTTTCCTCACACAGAGTAAATCTCTGTCAGTTCTATGCAGCTGGGACTTCAAAGCGTTTACAATATGCTAGCTAGGTCAGAGGTCAGGGAAGCGGCTGGGATCTTCTTTGTATTCGGCTGGTATGGAGAAAATTGACTCTTCGAATTCGTCGTAGCGGAATTCCTGAAATGTGACAGTTGCTGTGATAGTGGGGAAGACTGGGATGTCTGAGGAGGAGAAAACAAAGGAGAAAACAGCTATTAGTTGGCGAATGTTTTCTTCAAGCATGCTCACAAGCGGCACAACTGTTTGTCCACATCCTGCACATACCGAGTTTAACTGGAAAGCCAGGTGGAAGCTTCATTTGAACAAATTCTCTGAGTTTGTTGAAGTGTTTGAAAGGAGCGATGACCTCCAAAACATTTAGTAACCTGGAAGCAGAGGAAATAATAATGAGTGTCAGTTATTCCCTTTGACAAACATCCTTTACTTACATCCAAGTTAAAGTACAAAAGCTCCACAACAAGAACCAAAAATAGCTCCAGCTGCAATATGAGCTCTTGAGCTCTTCAGAAATGCATCATGACACACACACACACACACACACACACACACACACACACACACACACACACACACACACACACACACACACACACACGGGTCATGACAGTGTTTTTCACTCCTTGTCCTCTGGACCAAAAGTAACGCTGGTTTTCTATCATAACAGAATGAAACTGGATTCAGCTTTCTTTCCAGGTGTAAAATAGTCTCTTGTTAGACAGCTAGACTATAAACTAGTAGGTTTCTCGGTTCCTAAGGATTAGGACTGAAAATCTCGCAGCTATTAATGTGGTAATAATGATAGTAATAATGATAATCTGGTGTTCGCACACAACCCTGGCTCTGTAAGTAGGAAACAAAAAAAGAGGCTCGGACCAGGCCACACAACACAATTTCAGACAATCAGCAACAGTTTGTGCTCGTGCACGGCACAGGGGGGATTGGGGGGAGGCAATGTGAATGAGAGGGGCAGCAAACCTGGCAGCTGATTTCAAATATCAACAATCTTTCTCTAGAATGGCTAACTCCACCTAAAGACTCTAAATCTGCTAAAAAGAACAATTTAACTACATTTGCTACAGTTAACGACAGTTAAACTTCTTAGCATTTAAAAAAAATATATGGCATAGGTCTTTGTGTCATAAAGTACTCACTAAATAAGTAAAAAAGCAAAAATCAATAATAAGACATCAGTCATAATAGAAGGGAAGGCTTTTATTGCCACGTCCATTCAGGCTCACTGATAAGGACAGACACCAAATAAGCTATGTAACACGAATATTTTTTAGAGTGCGTCTTCCATCATAAGATAAAAACTCATCTCTTCAAGAAATACGTCATAAGCTCCCATCAATCACAGCTCCTCTCCTGTGCGCTGAGAGATGCTCTTATCTTGGACAACAGATGATTGTCCTTGAACTTCTCCATCGCTTTATCACGATGTGTTTACAGGAATACAGAGAGAAATGTTCAAACTGTTGATGAGGTTAGCGGATGTCATGGAGAGTTGCAGTGTAACAGCATTATAGATGAGGGGAAAACACTCTGTTATACCTTTCCCACATATTTCTAAGACGCATTATCTGTCAACAAATGTACATGATAGAGGTATGTGTTTGTATACACAAATCACAATGTGATCTATGAATGTGAGCTGACTGGGCAACTATAGTGCACGACACTAAGATAAAGCCACCATGAGAAAAAAAAAAAAAAAAAAAAAAAGTACTAGCCAGGGCAGCACGAAATAAAGTCTGTTAAAGTTTTGTTAAACTTCAAGTAGGACTGTGATTTACACTTTGTCCATTCATATGTGTTCAATACATTTCCATTTCCGTCACCTCACAAACAGACCGCTTGTGCAGCTTTGGCGCAAGCTTCCAACAGAAGTACAGCCGACATGTGGGGGGTGTACACGAGATGTTCATGCATGCAAAACACTGCAACTTTGCTGTCATGTGGCAAAGCAGCTGATCTTTTCATGACCGAGTCTGCGGCTGCAATGTGAAATTAGCGCAGCCTTATTGTGTTCACCTAGCCCAATTACCCAATTTGAATCATTTCATCTCTGCATCACTGCTTTTCCAAGATCCCAAGTGTATCCAAACTTCAGCCGAGATCAGTGTGTGCAGAGAGCTTTGTGAGTAGATCTGAGGGAAGAGCGGATGTACTTACGACTCGATGCCTAGAGGGAAATCCTGGCTCATGGCTACAGTAGCTTTGAAGTTCTTCTTGCTTTCCTTGCACACAAGCTCTCTTCCAAGATGAGGTGGCCTGAAGGTGGAAAGAAAAGGCAGACAAACACACAAAGACATCACTTTTCATAATCCTCGGTGGTTCTCATGGATTTAGGACTCAGCACTTATGCAGCATTTCTCATAACCACCCTCAATACACTTCTAATTATGTCCAAGACTGATGAAATTGTATAACACACAAGATGCTTACTTTCCATGCTCTGCATTGATGTATTCTTCCCAGGAAATGGTGTTGGGGGCTGGGGCTGTGAGGGACTGCCTCCTTACAGGCTGGAGACCAAAAAAACAAAAAACAATCTGTCATTACATCACCATCATTACCTCAGCATCATTAAATATTCACCACAAAACACCGAATTCTCCTCCTCATTATTTCTCCCGATCCTCCGTCTCACCTCAAAATTCTGCTCGCTGATACTGCCTCCTTTACTCAAGCTCTCCATGATGGCTTTGTTCCTCAAGATGTCCTCTTCACTGAGGTGCTCCCGCCGCTTCCGGGACTCCAGCACCAGACCGTTCACTGCATAGAAGTCAGCCAGGAAGTTCCCGACCCGCTCCTGGAGAGAAAACAGGGAGACGCTGGGTTAATCTCGCTCATGCCATCTGACTTAGAGCAGCAGCTTGTTCAAAACGAGATTATACCTAGTGTCAAAAATGCAAAGCTGCAAAAATAGTGATATGGTCCTTTAAAGTGCAGCTAAGTGTACTCACTAGATTTACTATAGACTGAAGCCTGATATCCTTGTGCAGTTTCAGTTAAAAACTAGGAGGAATAAAAAACTCATTACACTCTCACCCTCATCAGCTTAATTCCCACTGAAGTTCATACCCCTGAACACAGCAACACAATGAGGTAAATTTAGGGCTTGTGTACTTGGAGTAATCGTTTGGCTACAGAATACTTGAATTATGCTGCACAAGCTGTCCAGAGAAATGTGACGGATAAATGAAGCCCTTTCTGTGATTCTGAACAACAAGGCTGCATTCGCTTCAGCTGTTTGGGACAAAGCTGAGAAGCATCTGCAGGGGCTTGTTGTGTTTGGCTGCTGTACAAATATCAGTGCAGTTTTGACTGATATGGAAAGGCAGTAATGACAGCTTAAGGAGCTTTAACCGGCTCATTTACAACCATCTTTTAAACTTAATCACAAATTATTTGTTTACATATTTCCCTTGTTTTGAAACTCTATTTTATATATATATGTCACGTTTCCTTGTTTTTTGGCCTTTTTTGGTAAAACACATTTTAAACTTTGTTTTTAGACAAAGGCTATACAGACACCAAGTATTATTACTACTCTTGTTTATTATTGTTGAACTGTTTGAAATGGGTTAGAAAGCATAACTGTTAAGTTTCAATAAAGGTTTTTGTGGCACTATATACACTACTCACAAAAAGTTAGGGATATTTGGCTTTTGGGTGAAATTTATGGAAAATGTAAAATGTTCACACTACAGTGATATTATATCATGAAAGTAGGGCATTTAAGTAGAAGCATACACTGGTGATTTCCTCATCTCAAATAATTTCTTGAAACAAAAGCCAACAACAGTGATGGATATACCACAACAAAAAATGTCAGTGTCAATAACTTGTCATGTGCCCTTGAGCATCAATTACAGCTTGACAACGACGTCTCATGCTGTTCACAAGTCGACTTATTGTCTGCTGAGGCATGGCATCCCACTCTTCTTGAAGGGCGGCCCTCAGGACATTGAGGTTCTGGTGTTCAGAGCTCTGAGCCTCTACATGGCGACTCAGCTGATCCCATAGGTTTTCTATGGGATTCAGGTCTGAGAAAGTGCAGGCCACTCCATTTGAGGTACCCCAGTCTCCAGCAGCCGTTCCCTAATGATACGACCTCGATGAGCTGGAGCATCAAACACCTGATGTGAATTTTGCCGTTAAACTCCTTGTTAGAGAACAGCAACTTGTGCAAAAAGTACTGAAACATTGAACAGTTGGACATGTGCATTCAAAAGTTTACAGAAGGTCACATTAAGTTCACCTGTAAAGGTTATAATGCATTTTAGGTTCATCCTTCACCCGAAGGATTCACCCGAAAGCCAAATATCCCTAACTTTTTGTGAGTAGTGTATAGTGAGTGTGCATCTTTTCTGTTCAATGTTATTATCCTGCAGAGCTTACAGTTTTGTCCTCTCTGAAGAGCCAGCCGATCTGACTGCGGGAGAAAGTGATGGACTTGGTGGACAGCGTGGCGGAGTAGACGTCACTGCTCATCAGGATATCCACCTCTTCTTCAGTCTCCATCTCGGACTCCTTTGAGACAAAAACAGGTGCTACTATTTTACATAATACTTAATGACAGATAACACAACGTAATGAGGAGATAGAGAGATACCGCTCCCGCACCTCGTGGTGTATTCTTTGGTACACTTTGGCCTCATTATCCAGGACCACAAAAGACTGGGAGGGTGTAGCATCTCCACTGAAAATGAAGCTAAGATCTCCGCGCTGACACTTCATGTCGGTGAAGTCTATCAGAGTGGTGTCGAGTCTGAATCAAGAGAGAGAGGGAAGATTAAGATACTGATGTTTACTGCTTATATCTCAAAGCAATCTCTACACTTGTCCCGGAGAAAAGAACAACTGCTGAATTAATCACTGGGTAAACAGACGGCTTCTCTGAACAAGTACAGTCTGTGCAGGAGAACAGCTGCCTTCGACAAAATTTAAAGCTTTACCTGATATTGATTCCCTGCTTGTAGATCTTACAAGCATCAGATGGCAGCATCCGTGACAACAAAGGCACTACGACACAGAAGACAGCCTGAATAAATTCAACTGTGACTGACAAAAACACGAGAACGACATCCTGTATGTGAGACGTTTTGCACTGACAATAAAAACTCTTAAGCAAGGCAACAGCAGGCCCATGAAGCAACTATGAAGGACTTCGCAAAATGACTTCAGATGAGCAGTTATGAGCTGCCAAAATATTGTGGTAAGATGTGAGAAAAGCACATGTAGACATTTTGTTGTATTTATGTGAAAAACCAAAACTCACCCCAGCTCTGAAAATCCCAGTGAAGCTCCAGATAAAAGTCACCAAGCTATGAAGAAAAATACAAGTGGTTCTAAATAAAGGATTTGACTGTTATTGTTGATTATTACTATTATCATCATTACTACGACTTCTACTACAACTACTACTGGAACATGATGGGCCAAAGCCATTGCACTGAACGAGGCTTTCAAAACATGCTATTTGTTAGTCTTATCGTATTTGCTAATCTGCATAAAGAAGAACAAATTTACATGTTCCTCCCAACTTACAGTAGTGTCATTAGTACATACAGTGGGTGATAGTCATTTATGCAAATCAAAGCCTGAGGGGATATTATACAGAGGACACAAAGTTCAGTTGGAGGATCCAAGCAGCTATGCATAAAAAGGTGAGGACTAAAGCCTGGAGCGGCACTGCGGTAGCATCCATGGAAGTCGGAGAGATCCTCACCTCCCTGAGAGCCTTGAGCAGTTTGGGTCTCTTGTCCGCCACACTCTCTCTGGACTGCTGCTTTAACTTCCGCAGTATTGCTGTGACTGGGGAAATGAGAAGAGCGGAAACAACTCAACTCGTGTAATACTTAAAATCACAATTACAAAAAAAATGATCAACAATATCCTGATATTGTTGATCATTTTTGCACTTCTGCAATGGATTCTCTATATTACTGCATCGATATGTAGGTACCCTTCATTTTCACATGGTGTTTTGACATCTACAACACAGTGCGCTGTGCTGGTTGGGTTTTAATAAACCGGAATGGGAATTCTGAATGAAACAGTTTTGAGTCTGCATATTTTATTAGTCTAACCAGGAGTTACGTAATATGCTGTATTTTAAGCTCTGTCAGTCAATTCTGTGAGTATAACAATCTATTTGTGACCAATGTATCGTCCGGTCCTTGCCATTACCCAGCCCTGTCAGTGTTTATCCATGCCACTCTGCTAAAACTATTATCTGTACACAAGGAAGCCTTCATTTTACATTCACCAGTTTATGCAATCCTTCGTCCCGTGCAGCTCTGCCACAAAATGACCCAAGAGTAATGAGTAATCACTTGATGATACTGGATGGACAGTTATGAGATCATCACACTGAATAACAACTGAAAGGGAAGGACCACTGAGGGATATATTGTGCTGAGAGTGGAAGGGACTGAGAGAAGTGCTGACAGTGCAGTCGCTGCAGAGGCGGCTCAGCACTGCACACTGCATATGGACAACCGGTGTGAGAGCTGCTGTCGAGCAGGAGCAAAAGGAGAGTGATGAATGATGACGACACTGACAACAATCTGCACTATCCTGCAAATAAGCTGAAAACCACGCATTTTATATAAAGTATGCATCGTTCCCTATGTGCCAATGAGGCCATCTCACTAACTGACAGCTTAGCCTCCAGCTGGGTGCTGCATGACAGCCATCCAAACAACCAAATCCAGTATGTCATTGGTGTTTTGACTTGTCTTTGGGTGTCCTTGCTGACAGTGTGGATGTGGCCGCGCTCCTCTTTGCCACCCTGCTTCCCCATCACCCCTCACCGTGTGACCTTCCCACAGCTAAACTCATGGTCCCAGTCCCAAGGCAGCCTGCCTGTCACAGCAGGCGTGGAGAGTGGAAATGCATACTAACAAGGCTCGCGATCATTTCTTTACCTAACAGATGTCCCAGAATAAATCATAGCAACTGTAAGAGGACAATGACAGGTATTCACACAATTACCTAAGTGAGAATAAAAGTGACAACAATTAGTCGGCTCAGTCGCAAAAACTTCTGCCTGCCTAAACGCTGACCTTTATCTCTCACTATCAAAAGAGCAAACGACTGAAGGTATCTAGTCCAGGAAAAGAGAATGAAAGCCGCAATTAGTCAACTAGACAAAATCTACACTGCACATCCCATCTAAAAATAAAACACACAATAATGAATTCAGCCCTCAGCCAGCAGCTGGTGCCTTTCACATGTCATTCGACTCATTTCATCGGCTGTCAGATCTAAAAGCAGTAGCATCATTAAGCAGGGTAGAGACCCAGTGGTAAGCTCTGGGCTTCCTAACACTAAGCCACCGTTCAGGCTCCGTTCCAGCCCATCTGGACGACGAGTGCTCAGAGAAAATCCCCACCTTTAGCTTTTTAGCTGGACCGACCATCAGAGAGCGATCTCAGACAGGCTTTCAATGAGAAAATGACTCGTAACAAGTTCAAACAATCAAGGGCAGGGCATGACTGAATTTACTGCGCCCGTTTCAAGTATTTATCCACCATGACAATTTAATACGTTGTGGCGTTACAAACTGAATTCAAAATTGGTCAAATTAGGATTTATGTCACTGATCTGCATGAAATAACTCATAAAATCAAAGTGGGTTTTTTTGTAATAAAAAATTAATTAAAAATGAAAAGCTGGAATGTTTTAAATCAGTAAATAGCCAACGCTCTTGAAGTGACAAAATTAATCTGCATGTCCTTGAGATGACTCCACAATTCAATGACCAATCTGCGGCCGCTTCAATGATTCAAACATGAATGCATATGTTAAAATGTAAAGAGGTCCTACTGGAGACAGCGTCAATGACAGAAAGACTGGGACAAAATCCATAAAAAAAACAGAGGTGCCAAGCTTATGCATTTGTGTGTGTGTGTGTGTGTGTGTGTGTGTGTGTGTGTGTGTGTATATAAATATATATTAGATATATAAAATTGAACTCTCTTTCAAAGAAGCTATCTCTATTTCATTTATAAATATGAAAATAAACTCTAAAAGGAGATTTTTACTTTATCATTATAGGGTTCACTGTGCTTTCAGGCTGCAGCACGAAATGCAAGTCAAGCAGGTCGAACACTTAATGAGCAACAGCAAAACCCTCAAGTGGAAAATCAAGTTGGAAAACCTTGAACTAAATTTGAAGGGGTGGCAGGGGGCAACATGAGATGAAATAAAACTGCAATAAGAAATGACCCTGTTTATGTGCCCAAGTTGTAACATAACCAGTCATGAAATACCAACACTGATTAATAAAAAAAAAAAAAAAAGACAAGCATTAGTGATACCCAAGAGACAGCTATTCAACGCTGCGCAATTTGAGAGAGAAATGTTACTCACTCATTTGCCTGTCACCATAGCTGATGGCTTCTGCTAGAGGACTCCAGCCTTGCGCATTCTTTATCTTTACAGGTGCATTATGGGCCAGAAGCAGGAGGGCACATTCTGAAACAACAAACCACACACACACACTCAAGACAGGCTTCAACTTCAGTGAGTATAATCATTCCGGGAAGTTTCTAGGTTGGCACTTGCAAGTCCATTGGTTTTAATTATTTCTTACATTTTGAATTGTTGGGCTGTTTTTTCCCCCACTGACAGCTAGGTATATTTAAAAAATGTGTATTGTCTAGTGCACATTTTCTGTTACTAGTCCAATACCCCCCACCTGGTGTAAAAGGACTGTCTGCTAAAATGCAACTAATTTATGGCGTATTATACCTGAACCCACCACACATTTCACTGTAGTTGCTGTTTTGACCAAATGGCCAAAACATTTTTAAAGTGGAAATAACTCAGTGGAGAAGAATCGGACTAGAAGATGTCAATGTTTTACTAAACTACTTATCGTCACAAAATAATGCCTCATAAACGGCATACATCTCATTCAGAGCAATCAGAGGAACCTGTGGGTTTCCTCTGGCATCTTTCTTGCAGAATATCAACACTGCAGAGGTCAGATAGGACGCACTGAGTGAGGCAGAGGCGTGGAGGCTTTGACCTCAAGAAGGAGGAGAGGCGGGGATTTGCAGACGGGTAAAACTGTGAGGCTTGCACGGATGCCAAACCCACTCCGAGACGCAAGGCCACGCAGCACAGAATATGTCGAGTAATTTCCAGAGCTCAAACAGAGATTTGTAAATTAAACATCAGAGAAGCCAATCTGCTCAACGGCTTCGACAGTGAATGAATAAATAAATAAATACCACAAGCTTACAGACTGGACATTAACAGGCCGCCTCCAACAAGTTCAAAACATTGCACTGGACATAATGTTCAAACTTTACCTTTGTGGCCCAGCATCACAGCTAGGTGAAGAGGTGTGTTTCCTGAAAAGAGAGCAACCAAGAGACAGAGGAAAAGAGAGGGAGAGAGAGAGAAGGGTTATGTCCTGAATACAAGCAAATAACAGCAATAAAATGCATTAGTGAATGGGGTCAGAGCTACCAAATACACTACACAACTGGGGCAAGAAAGGAGACAGCTGTCCTCTCACCGTGCACATCCTTCTGAGAGATGCTGTGGGTCCTGATGAGAGAGGACAGCCGCCGCACGTCGCCCTTGAACACGCACTCATGCACGGGGAACTCCAGGTTCTCATTAGTCAAAATTATTGGGTTCTTGTTGTTGTCGTCGACAATGGTGCCCACTGACGAGTTGGCGTTGAGGTTGTTTGCATTGATGTTGTTGGACAGCTGTTGCTGCTGCAGCGCCAGGGGTTTTATTGATTTCTGAAAAGCCTTGTTTGATCTGAAAGTGTTGCTGGTGCCGTTGGGGATCGTCCCGTTTGAAGACTCATCGTAAGTGTCCATTATATCTTCATTTTTGTTGGGTTTGTTGTGGTCCTTTCGCATGGTGCGGATCTTCTCCCCTGTCATGACTGACCACCAAGCTAACTAGCCGGATATGTGTTGGTGACAACGCCGAGCAGCCTGATAAAGATGTGTTACAGATATGTTTGAATGCCTCGCAGGTGTGATTTAAAAGTTAGCGAGCAAGCACTTCAAGATCTCATTAGCTGAACGCTAGCTGGTAAATCAAATATACACCTGCTGGCTAACTCTTGAGCCAATGTTAGCCGCTAGCCAATGTTAGCCAACAATAACAAAAAAAATGAATATGGTGGGTGCGGTGTTGAAAACAGAAAACACAGGACTACACAAGACTATACAACGCACTCACACACACACACGGAGCGAGCCAGCTAAGAAAACAAACGGACAGCAGACGCTTACATCGTTGTCTCTGCTCTTGCTCATTGGATGTAGGCTACGTTTCAAAATGGGACCGATTCCGTTTGCTTTGCGGCAAAATTCAGATGGTACAGAAAAAAGCTAGCTAACTAACTAGCTAGCTAGCGATAGACGCCGAATCTCGCGAGAATACGTAACCACCCGCGTGGTCGCGTAACCCACGACGTTGTCTTACAGGTGGCTGCCAGTATATTGAATATGTGTTAGTTGTTTTTTTGGTAATTTACAGAATAATTTCACAAAAAAATTAGATAGAGATTTCATGCTAACAAAGACTGATGTCTTACTCATGTTTAACAATCTCAATTTTTCAGCAGATGAAGCCTATCTGATTAATTTGATTATTATTTTGGCTAAATATTAGATCCATAAAATGATTAATTTTACATTTTCCAATTTTAAAACATATTTGACTGCTATTGAAAATGTAAAAGTCAATTTTACTCCAATAAGTTAGCAGACCCTTAAGTTTTTTTCTTTCCTTCCTTCCTTCTTACTGTCTTTCTTTCTCTTTCTTTTTCGTTCTTTTACCTACATTTTGTTATATGTTGTTCCTTGTAATTTATATGTATCTTATTTTATACTGACTATACTTTTTCTAATGATAAATGTACGTAACATGTATACTTCATGTACTTGACCAGAATTTAATCAAATAAAGGAGAGAAAAAAAATAAGATTGGAGCCAGCACATATCACTGCTGTCATCAGTGCATTTTGCGGTGTCATCTAAAAGATCCGTAACATTAGATAAGCACTGCCAAACATGTGTTGTTGGCTATCACTTGGCTGCTGAGGAAATGCACAATTTTTGTAAGACTGCAAACACCACATGCTGTATAGCAAAACCCAATTTTAAACATGCATACTTGGGAGAGGAGACAGCTGCGTAGCTACCTGCTGACTCCAATGCTTACTAAGTAAATATGTTTAAAAGTTAAGCAGCTCGTGTCTGAGCCTCAGACTTCCACATTTTCTGGTGAGGGAATTAAGCTGTCAGTTACTCGTGTGTGTGTGTGTGTGAGTTTGTGTGTGTGTGGACGGGTTCAGACAGCTGAGGAGGTTGCTGGACTGACCTGAAAACCCAAATGTATAGTCAAGGTGTGCTGGGAGCACTTTGCACAAGACTATTTGGATTAATTCAGCCCTCAACTCTGAGAGCTTTTCCTGTTTCCCTAAGGAGGTTGAGGATAGCTGACTCGGTTCAAATCCTTTGCCATGTAAACGGCTGCCTGGAGCTGTGACCAGTGGGTGCCTGGCCTGCTGCTGTATTTCTGTAAAGTATCTGAATACATCATCAGTCACAGTTTTGCTTTGGTCAACAAAATGTGTCATCTGCATTTGAGACAGGAATTAGTTCCTTTTGCCAGGATTGACTCACTTTGCAAGAAATTTGATGCCACTGTGACATACTCATTTGTGGACGAACTGCCCCTTCCCACCCTTTGGAGTCAAACCACTGCAGTGTTTTGGGTCTTTGCCACGTTGAAATATGTCTTTATGGTGATTTTGCTTGAAATCAGTGGGTGTCAATAAGGGGGCTGGAAATCTGTGTGTACCAAACTCTGTAGGGGCAAGGTGTCAAGGTGGACAAGATCCATTCTCAAATGCTGAAGGCCTATTGAGCCCACTGGCAAAGACAACGCTTGATTCCGTAGAGGTCAAAAGGAAAAACAGAAAACATGGGTGTATAAGAAGTTTACAGAGGCTACAGACTATTTGACTTTTGGGTGGCTTCAAAGAAATCCTGGCTAGAGCTGTCACAAAATCAGATTTTCACTTCATGATTATTGTGGCCAAAAGAATTAACAATAACAATATTATTGCAATATCTAAAGAAAATTTAAAAAATAAAATAAAATAAAAGCTATCAGTCAGATTACATGAATTACCCTCACAACTATGAGTGCAAGGAGGTGGAGTCTGTAACCATAATTGTACAAAAGTTAGCAATATTATTTACACAATATTATCATATGCATATTATTAACATGATATCAATAGGCCTATTTATTTTTTTAAAGTATCACAGTTAGTGTCGATACCAGTGTATCTTGGCAAGGAGATGCTAATTGGACATACTGGTCATACATACTGTGGGAAGACGCACCCAACCCCAACCCTAACCCTAACTAATCTACAAAGGCAATTATTAGCCAATCAGAGGTGAGAAGGGGAGGTATGCACATCCAGTAAATATATTTAGTCTCTCCCTATTGCAGCACCCCACGTCCTGGCAAACCATTCAGCCTCCCAGGAGGACAGGTTGGGACACAGTGCAGGTTGCTCTCAGCAGGGCGCAGAGACACTGACCTTGACTTCGGACGGTGTGTAAAGGTGGAAGGAACACTTGGAGGAGCTGTACTCTCAGCAGACATGGCCTCTGCTTAGGAGTCGCTGTATAATCTGGAGTGTGAGCTCTTCTCCTTGGCAGAGGTGACCGAGCGAGTGTGACAGCGGTTGACTTGGTATTGCCGGGGTAACCATTTACTCAATATCTCACAGATTTTGGGAACAGTGCCTTTCAACCAGTGGACAAAGGTGCTGGCTCCCATTTTTAAAAGAGCAGACCAGACGATGTGTTCTAACTATACAGGGATCAAACTGTTCAGCCTACAATAGAAAGATATTTATTTCCAGTTACTGCAGAGGGAACTGCAACCATAAATCAAAACTCAGGATCATAAGAAGACATTAAATCATTATTACCTTCTTTAACCTTCTTAAAAAGACTGTGTTCACTAGCACTGTCTTGCATGTAATTGTATATTTGGAAAGGCCTATAAACATGCTCACTGATGTAGCCTGTGGTGCAGGAGCAGCACTGCTGGATGTTGTAATTCCACCAAGGATGTGCCTTGTCCCCTTTTCTATATATATGTAATATTCATAGACCAGATATCAAGGTGCAGCAGAGGTCTGAGAGTGCTGAGTAAGGTGGCATATGCGTTTGCAGATAACGGAGCCCTTTTGGCCTTACCACTCTGTAATTTCTGATGGGCACTGGATGTGTACTGCAGAGCGAGATGAAGTTGCAAGGGTCAGCACCCCTAAGACCGAGACAGGTTTACTGCTGGAGGTGGATACAGCTGCTGCAAGTGCAGGCATTCAGCTTTATGAGGATCTGATTCACAAGAGAGGTTATAAGGGATCCTGAGACCGATTACCAATTAAGTGCAGCATTGTATCAGATTGTGATGGTGAAGATAGGGCTAAGCCACAAAGCTCTTAATGTTCAGTCTCCTTGGACATGGGCTTTGGGTAGCAAACAAAAGAATGCAATCATGGTGAGGCTCTAAGTGGCCGGATAAGGTTTTCCTGCAGGGTGGCTGGGCCTGACAGTGACGACCACAGTGATCTTTTATGACTATGGTAGATCTGATCACCCCCATTGAGAGGACCTCAATCAATGGGGTGGGGTTCATCTACACAAACAAGAAACAGCTTATGGAGCAACCATGAATTGACAGGACATCATGGTGTGCTGCTGTCTGACAGGAACTAGTGTTGCCTGGGATATAAACAGGTTTTGTTTCAATAGCAATTAACTTTTTCAGACATCAGTATGGGGTTTAAAATACGTATTTTGCTTTCTTGGAGTTTTATGTGATTTATATTTGTCGATGTGGAACTGTGTAATTAACAGATGAATATTAGGTTAATTTATGACAAGCCTGCTTGCCTGTAAGACAGCACTGAGGGCTTAAACGCCCCATGCGGTAGTTTTTCATTACGATTTTTCATTCATTGCCCCACAGTGCTCATGAAACTTTATCAGTGAGTTAATGCGAGTTTTTTTTTTTTTTTTTTTTTTTTAACATTAGTGAGAGTGTTAAGAACAAATCTTCTGCCGGCGGAGAAATTAAAGCTTTAATTTTGAAACCAAACACCAAGGTTTTTAAGTCGCGGTCGTTTACGTCATCCGCATGAGACGTGTTTTCCTCTCCCTTGCAGGAAAGTGCAAGTAGCTAACAGGCTACTTTGTTTTCAAGCATGGCATCCGCCAAAAAGGGGAAGAAGGTGATAAATCAAGATGAACTCCGTCGATTAATGAGGGAAAAACAGAGGCAGACAGCGGACAAGAAGCGCATCGAGTCTCCTTTTGCCAAATACAACAGCCTCGGCCACCTGAGCTGCGTCCTGTGCGGCGTCCAGGTGAAGTCCGAGCTGCTGTGGCAGGCTCATGTTCTCGGAAAACAACACAAGGATAAAGTTTGTGAGCTGAAGGCGTCGAAAGAGACACCGCAGAGCCAGCCGGCGAAGAGGAAAGCGCCGGAGCCCGAGGACGTGCATGTCAAACGGGCTAAAGCGGCGCAGGGAGCGGGCCGCTCTCCGTCAGGGCTGCCCGGAGACTTCTTTGAGAAACCGGGTGAGAAGGGGGCTGATCCTGCACAGAAATCTGGAGGTTTGAGTCTGTTGTCTGGGATGTATGATGAGGATGATGAGGAGGATGAGGATGAAGAAGAAAGCGGTCAAACAGGAACCGCAAGCGCTCCTCCTCAGGTGGGTGAACCTGCGCCATCGGGGCTGCCAGCTGATTTCTTTGACAGCTCCATCCCTGCCGCCCCAGCTATTTCCCACTCAGGCTCCATCCACAAAGCAGACACACCGGAGAAAAGCGTGGAGAAGAAGGAAAACACCGCCGAGGCGCTGCCGGAAGGCTTCTTTGACGACCCCGTGAGAGACGCCAAAGTGCGCAACGTGGATGCGCCAAAAGACCTCATGGACAAGGAGTGGGAAGAGTTTCAGAAGGAGATGCGCCAGGTGAACACCAAGTCAGAGGCCATAGTGGCTGAGGATGACGAGGAGGGTCGGATTGAGCGTCAGATTGACGAAATTGATGAACAGATTGAGTGCTACAGGAGGGTTGAGGTACTGAGGGATAAACGGGACGTGGTGAAGAAAAAACCTGTGCACATGAAGACGGAGGATCATGCGGGGTCTGATGCAGGTGTAGAGGGAGAGGAGGATGAAGAACTGCTGCTGGACCTGTTGTCCCGTGACTGGAGGGCCAAAGGCGCACTTGCCTAATTTTCTCCAGAGCTCACACATTTGTCAAGTATTTGCCACCAGTGACTGATCCAAACTTTTGGTCAGACTGTTGATAAAGCAGAGCTTTGTGTGCAAGAGTGTCATTTCACCACCATTTGTTAACAATTTTGTTTAAAAAAAAAAAAAAAAATCTTCCTGACGTTTTTTTGTATGCTCCAGACTGTGTTCATGTAAACTTGTAAATTAGTAAAAACACTGGAAGACATAGTTGAGTGTTTGTGAATACTGCTCCTGACTTAAAACACCACACAGACAGCAAATCACCTTTTTTTTGTTGTTGTTTTTACTGTATGTTTATTCATTGATGTTCACAAAAAAACATTCATAAAATCTCCAACATCGCAATGTCGAGCCAAAAATGTATGTAGTAATGTCCAAAGCTGCTAAATTTAGAGCTCAAGTAACCATTGTCCCGCAAACAGTCAAATATGTTAAGTCGATAAATTAGATATTTGTTCATGTTACATTAAAAGCAACATGCAAAGCGCAAAAGAATATATATTTTAAAAATGTACAATGTTGAGAGTAAGACACTGGAAAGCAAATTTAACAACCCTCCCCTTCAAAGATCATTTATTTGGTGATTCCACATTAAAATTATACTATTTTCTTTTTACAGAATACAGCAATGTTGAGTATAACAAAACGTGTTTAGTAAATACATCATTCTCAAGCCCACAAAAAATGGACTACAATGAATCAAGTAAAGAGAGATGGTCAGTGCTTCTCATACTACCTGTTACACTGTGAGCTAGGTGTACCTTCTTCCTCCTACTTGGTATTTAAATCGACTAATGCAAACTTAAACAAGCACATTATACCTGTGTGTGTGATGTTTCTGTTATTGCTACATATGCATCGAAAGTTACCACTTCAAAATTCTTAAGTGAATGATTTAAAAAGTGTTCATAGCCCTTCAAATCTTACAGACTTGAAAACTGTGAAAGAAAGAAAGAAAAAAAAAACAAGATGAATGTAAAGATGGACTTACTATGCATAATCCAAATTAAAATAGAGCAACTAATTGAGGAAGAAGTAGATGAGGCATGAAATGCACACACAAAAACAGAATCAAGTGTGAGAAACATTAGCTTTTTGTTTTTGTTTTTTTTGAACAAGCTTAGAAAATAGCATACAAAAGAAGTTCTTACACCTAGGCTTCGTAACGTATTTCAGTTGAGTTAGGAAAGTGTCTAAAACACAAAACCACACGGAAAATCTATCTCTAGTAATCATCTGTAAACAGTATTTGTAAAATTTTAAACTTGGTTTTTGTAAGTAAGGTTCAGGTGAGCTGGACCATGACAGTGTGATGTAGCGGTGATGGAGATGTGCGGAGGAATTTGCCATAAATCGGCTGACAGCCTTGCAGCTTTAACTCAACCTAAATACACATTAAAATGTTACATCGGAGCGAGACAGGGATTGGTTAAAACAGAAAAGATGTGAGGGAAACAGCGAGCGTGGGTATTACAGTTAATATTCAAAATTATTCACACAGTTTTATTTCATAAACTAGGGATTTGCTAAAATGAGAAAACTGGCAATTTGGTTTCTAAGTGGTGATTTTTTAATGAATCCTTTCTAAAAAATTTTTTTGCGTTGTGTGTCTATGGTTCAGTTGAAATGGGGCAGGAGGTGAGGATGAGGCATGCCAGTGCCACGGTTCCACAATCAGCATGATAAATATTCAGTTCACAAAAGTGCAGTGATCACTGAGAGGGGGTAGGGCACTCCGAACACCAGACCCTGCTGGCCTTCAATACTGTTCAGTGCTGTCAGCGGCGCTGCGCTCACAAACCCACAGCGGCTTGCAGCTCTGTCAGCGAGTACCTCTGGTCCCAGTCTCTGTCGTAGCACTCCATGACCCGGGCGTGGGGAACTGCAGCTCCAAACAGGGCCCTCAAGTCTTGGTAAGTCACCCCAAGTGAATGATGGCCGATGCCTGCCTGCTGGAAGACGTCCTCCAGATCTGCATTTGGTTAAATAAATAAATAAATAAATAAAATAAAATAAAATAAATTTTATAATTTCCCTGCGAATGGGAATGCATACCTTAAAACATGCAAATATATGCATGAGCCATTCATAGGTTGCTGAAAAGGAATTCATTACACACTTGGAGGCCTGTAGATTGATTTCTTCATAAAATATGTATTTATTATTACATGTTCACGTTTTCTGAATGTGTAATGTACCGAAGTCATCTTTCTTTACCATAACATGACGGCATACTATTGGAATGCGGTTCACTATGTTAATTATGTCTATTGAAGACACCTGTTGACAGGACAGGTTTGGTGAACCTGAGGAAGCTTTTCTGGAAATGTGTGTTTTCACATTTGTTGCCCCATGTTTTAATTTTGTGAGGAAATCAATCTACAGGCGGCCGATTGTGCAATCGATTACTTGGACTTAAGTAAAACTCAAAACTACTCAAAAACAAGCCCATCCTCCATACACATTACAGCAGGTGACATGCAAAAAATAATGCAAAAATAATTAAATAAATAAATAAAATCAGGTTAAGATGAACATATTAGCTGGGAAATTTCAAGAAAGCCAATATTCAAAATGAAAGAGTAGTGTGCACCTTGCAGAGAGCTGACACCAGGAAGCGACACTGTCTTTGGGCATCCTTTCGCAGCATTCCTCTTGGAGCGGTTTGCAGACAAGAACTGCGAACGCCTCGCCGTCTGCGGGTCTGTCCCTGGAGTCGATGTCTCTGTTAAAAATAAAGACATGAAAACATTAACATGAGGTGTGAGGCCAACAAAAGCATGTATCACTAATGACTGGCGTCATTCTGCGTGGTACCGTGTGCAGCCTCAGGTGTTGCTCTGACTGTAGAAGCTTCGTCGGCCGCCTCGCTCTCTGGATTTCCGTCACCGAGCTGCTGGCTGGTTGCACCCTGTTAAGAGTCTAAGTGTTAACCTTTAAGAAGCAGGTGCTCATCAAGCAGACGGCATGAGATGTTGAATATCACAAGTGGACTTGTACCCTCTCAGCTGGGCACGGCGCAAAGCATCAGCGCTTTACCCTGTGTGTACAATCAAGTGTGAAGGTTCCCATTTCTCACCCTCTGCTTTTTTTCTTGGACAGACCGCTGCTCTAATGAGGACATTCTCTCGGAGAGATTGGAGACCGTAGAGAGGAGAATGTGGATCTGCTCATCAGTCCACGAATGGTGCAGCTCCTGGGTCTTGTTAGCCTCGTTTACAGCTTTTCTCAAGTCTGTTAGGTCCTATGACAACAAAATAAATCCATGTAATACAGCTTGCACTAACAGTCTAGCTTTCTGTGCGACTGGACATATTTGTGACAGAGGCACAGACGGAGGGGATTAAATAGCAAATAAAAGGGATACAAGGCAGATAGATCAACAAAAAGATCCTTATATTAGGCATTCATTATACAGATAAAAGTATAACCACTATGAAACAGCTGCTGGTTTATCGTTTGCATATGGATGAAAATAACCACGAATTAAAGCCGAGACTGTACTCAAAATCCAAAGTAATAACAGTATTGATCCCAGATGCCAATTTATTGCTGTCCGTATGATTTACTTCCTGAGCTCGCAGTAAGATATACTTAAAAGCATGCTGATTCCACCTGCCTCTGTGGTAATACTAAATGGATGAGACTGAGAATCTTTCAGAGAGGTTGTTGCCGATTCCAATCTCACACCCTATTTTACTCAAAGAATAAAGTAGAGCAAAAATGTCTCCAGTTGTCTCAGATATCTGACCTAGTTTTACTGAGCAAGCTACAACATCAGAGCTCCCAAAAATAGAAACTGGCATTTGTTTCATGTAATACTATGAATGAAAACCCAAAACATGACAGGACCCTCTCAACTCTCTGACTCTTTACATGTGAGCTTGACAAGAATTTTGAAAATGTGCATGTGTGTGTGTGTGCTTGTGTGTGTGTGCACGGGTGGCTGCACAAGTAAACAGATTAATGTGGCAGTGGCAGAATTTACTGGGGCTTGTTGTTTGCATCCGTCACACAGTGAAGCAGAGCAGACCATCTTTTCATCAGCAAAAATATCATGGGCTAATGTGAGTACATTTGTCATTAATTAGCAACAAAAAAATTATAATTGCAATAGTGACTTTGCAGCCAGACCTCTGTTATTCATTCAGTCTGTAATTCAGATCTTCACTTATTCACTGGTCGTTTTCCTGGGAGCACATCCTGCTCTATACATTCAAACAAGACTGGTAAATGCGGGGACAAGAGGCCTTCCGCGCTATTTGCCCAGCGGGCAGAGATCTAAATAAAAAAGGACATCTGTCAAACAGAATAGGTAAAGCGAACGCTAACTTTTGCTCGACGCCATAAAAAATACATTAGCCTCGCAAACATTAAATCCTAAACTGAGGCTTGCACTACTCTCTGTTTTATGAAGGAACACATTTTCTGATTCTTCTACGATATTTAACAGCTGCCCTAAGCACTGTATTGATATTTTAGTAGTGCAACATACAGACTATAAAATAGTTCTGAGTAGCAGTGTGAGATTGGGGGTTGCTGCATTTGTGCAAATTGCAGTAAAGCCTTAATGTGAGCCCTGTGGCAATTTTCACAGTTGGAAATCAGCTCTGCGACGTAAATGGATGCTCGGTTACTCACTCACTACAGGTATTTAACTAGACCAAACAATATAAAAGATAAGATGTAAATGTTGTTAGTCGACATAAAAGTGCAAGCAAAGGCACATACAATTTTCTCTGTACAAATATTAAATATATAAATCAAAGATTCATGCAAAGCTTTGAAGCTGCAGAACGACATTTAACTGTTCACATTTAATGTCATCAAACCAAGACATGCTTTGAAATCCATGCATATGCTGCTATTACTCCACTGATCATATGAAACTCAAACACTGCAGATGAAAAAAAAAAAAAAATTAATACTAAAATAAATCAATTAGATTTATATATGAACTGCTGTCTTGCATTTACCATTGTCTTTTTCAAAGCCTCGGTATCTTTCTTCTGACATTCAAGAGCAGCCTGCATGGTCTTCACGTCGTGTTGCACGCTCGTTAGTGTGCTGCCAATTGTGGCCACACTCTGCAAGAGAAAACAAGCTGAGGGATCAGTTACGCAGCACCACTGATATTAACTGAATCTAAAATATTAACAGCCCCAATTTTTTTTAAATCACTCATCAAAAATAACATTCACTTCCTGAGGACAATCTTGAGTTCTACAGCATTGGTTAATGTTAATATAAATATTATAAATTGGGTTAATTCCTGTAAGGGCAGTAGAAAAAGCATACAATATGCACAACTTAAATTAACAGTTGGCAAAATGCTAAATCTTAAGTCTTAGGTATTAGATTATTTTTTCTTTTCTTTTCTTTGTCCAAAATTTTACCTTTTGGAGCTCTTCAACTGTGGTGGGAAGGCTGATTAAATCCGCGGCTGATTTCAAGTTGGCCTTTAGGTGGTTAACTGCAGAGTCCAGTAAACTGATCTAGAGAAACAAGTAAAATGTCAAAAAACATTCAGTTGCACTTCTAACATACAATTTATCTAAAAATGTAAGGTGTTTTCACATTATGATGTTGAAAAATTCTGATGTATAGCTGGGAAATTTTGTTAATTCTGGAGATTAAATGTTTTTTTGTAACTCCTCACACTCATCATGACACAGAATAAAGATGTATTTTAAAACAATGTTTGCAAACCTTACAAAAGCATTCAAACACTTTCCAGTATTAAAATACATAAGAAATTCAAGTTTAGTTCTCAGATACAATGACAGGCACAAGCTGTCATTACAAAATGACAAAGCATAATTTTGACGAATCACCATGCAAACAAACCCAGTGAAGTCATGACACTAGCTGCACTTACATTCCCCGAGTAATTCACTCTCAAACCTGTTACTCAAGTGACCTGGTTTTGTAGCAGCTCTGGTAAACATCATATCTTGCTAAAGTTACATGGCTAAGCTCGTACTCTAATTCTGAAAAAGATGCTTAAGATGACTGGTTTACTCCAATATTTCACAGTTTACTGTGGCATGTGATTATTTTGCTTCTTTCACATTTGGTTTTCACCATCTGTGCAAACTCAGACTTGCTCAGCGTTATGGGTACATTTTGATGTCAACAAAGCGCATGGCAGTCAGCAGTACTTACTATTACTGCTGGGACCATAATTTATTTCCCCTGGATTATTTATGGCAACAGGGACTCTCAGTCACAGTGTATCAAAGGTGCAGTTTCACCTGAATAAGACCTTAACCGGAGTCTGGCCACTGTAAAAGCAGCTAGAGTTACAACTCTGAGCATGATGCTGCAATCAGGACTGCAACTTTAATGGGGAGTTCAGGTTAGCTGTCGCAACACTGAGACACTTTAGTCTTGATACTCTGACAAATCTGCCTTCAGCTTGTTTGCAATGCTTGTAAATCTGAAGTTAGTTTCAAAAACACAGGATGATGATGACAACTTACCTTTCTGTTCATTTCAGTCAGGTTAGACCAGAGTTTGCTCAAGCCCTTGTCCCCACTTTCAATGTCATCAAGCTCCCTCTGCTTGGTTTTCAGATCCTCGCTTAGTTTTGGTATTTCATGTGATGAGGCTTTCTGGCTGGATTCCACTGGCATAACATTACAATATATGAGCAACAATGAATGGATGGCATACATAACTGGAACATAAAAATGAGTAAAGTCCAATCGGTGTTTTTTATGACCATCATGAAAACACTTCATATGTATATTGATCTATGTGAGCGGAAGCCTTACTTGTGTGCAGCTTCTCTTTTAGTGAATCTAGATCTTCTTTGAGTGCTATCTGCATCCATATGAGTCCAGCACAGGCCATAACACAGGCAGCCAGAATGATAAACAAGAACAGGGGGTAGCAGACATTGCAGCACTGCGTGTAACTTCTCCTGAGCAGAGTAAGAAACATGTTAACGTGAGACATCAATACTGCAAAACTCCATGCATTATTAATCAGAGATATTTTCAGAAGACGTCCTAGTAGGCATATACATTACAAAGAGTTATTGACTGACGTTAGATGGATAACTCACTTTCCAAATGGAGCTACGCTGCTCATGTTGTTGAACTCATCGTCGTCCGAGCTGGACTCGGACTCCGAGTCCGGCGGCTCGGTTCGGAGGAGTCGGTGCCCGGACCCCTTCTTGGTCTTCTTCCTCTTATTGTCCCCAAGCCCAATCAAAGCATTGAGCTCCTTCCTCTTCTTCATCTTTTTCTGGGGGGTCAGCGATCCCGCCGAGCCCGATTTAAACCCGACTAAATCCAATGTTTTGTCCAGTTTGGTGGATTTTTCTTTGCAGCTAATCGCTATTGCTAGGTTATGAGCCACACAACGTTCCTGCAGATAAACACATCTGACGCGCCTGTGGCGATAGCTTTCCCAGCTGTATTTATACCTTGTCAGACCCGATACGAACCGATTTAATGGCTGACCGGCATTTTGTACAACTCTGACAATCTAACGTTAACTTTATCTACCTTGGGTAATGTTAATTAGCTGGGAAACGCGAGTCTACGTACGTCAGCTAGCAAGCTAGCTAGCAGCCGCTAGCTTAGCGCTGACACCGGGGCCCAGTACCGAGCTAACGCTAGCTAACAGGGGCAGGCTAACTCTCCAGCCCCACCACATCGACTCAGCGAGGTTTAAAGTTACATACCCCGGCGGCGTCCAGAATATAAACACTGTCAAAAGTCGTTAAAATAGATCAGCCGCTGCGCTGTGGAAAGAAAATGTGTAGTACAGAGTGGCTACTGAGCTGCGGTGCTGCCTGATTGTTTTGGCAGGGCGTCTAAGTAAGCTGAGCGGTGATTGGTGGACAGAGCAGCCCACATCCCCTCAGCGCTGCCCCGAAGACAAGATGAAACTTTAACGATCCCCGTGGCGAATTTGCATCATTGCAACACTATCGCCGCTCCAAAACCATGAATCTAGCAGGGAGCGGGGGTGTAGGTAGAAACAGCAGAAAAAGAGATCAAAGAGGAGTGTAGACGGCAGTGCACGAGAGATAATGACGACCGGCAGCATCCTGGGCGCGCGGGTTGTGCAGACACAGAGGTGCTCGCAGTGCAGGTGAAGGTAATATCATATGAGACTGAATTTATTTTATTTTATTTTGTTTTATTTATTTATTTATTTATTTTTAGCTAAATTCCCCATCCACTTATGTAAGTCTGGTAAAGCTCGTATAAACACTGAACACTCAGTGTCCACTTTTTTTTTTAGGTTCCCCTGTACAGTCTAATGCATAAATTCTGCCTTTTAACAAAGTTTATAATGTTCAGTTTTTGTTGACATTGTAGAGAATGTGCATATTTAATTATATGTTTATAATCGAGGTTGTAGTTTGCAGAGGTCTTGTTCTGGACTGCATTATAATGAGAGCTGTTTTCAATTTTTTGTCCTCCCTATTTATATACACCAGTGGGGACAGAATAGTGGAAACACCTCTCAATGAAATGCAATCCAGTTCATCAGCAGCACTAACTATGAGCTCAATGCCAAACATAGAATTGAATGAACACCTCAATTACTGTGACAGAAAGAAAACCCGAGCATTATAGGCATCACAACAGTAAATTTTATGGCAAAACATGTGTAATGGAATGTAATAGATTGTGCAGGTGGACCTACTAAAAGTGGCCACTAAGTGTATATGACAAATTGCCTATTATAATATAGGAAAACTCCCCAGCTGTAAAACCATCTCAAGAATAAGCCGTAACTTTCCAATTTATATTTATTGATGTTTTTGTCCCCTTTTTAATGTATGTCATTTGCATTGTTTGTATTATAATTCTGTTGAGCTTTGCATGCACATTGTTATGTGAGTATGTTCTATGATTTTGCAGAGAGAAGGCGGTACTTTAACTCGGCTCTTGGATTAGAATAGTCAGGGGAAGCCTCTAAAGTGAAGCTAATTTCAAGCTCCAGTAAAGAGTAGCCTAATCCAGTAAAAGCAGGTCATCTTTGTTGTTAATACATTTGTGCTAATTTAACTTGTTCACAGTATTTACTTTTCAAGAGCATTATTACATTTGTCCTATCGCAGGTTCGTCCACTCACTTTTTGAACTTGTGCTTTGAGTTGTATAACATTTTCATGGATGCACTACATTTTACATACTAAAAAGACATTTCATTTTTTCCGTTTCATCTAGCCTCTGCAGACGAGGGTGTCTGCCAGAAATCCAGCTGACCTGCAGAGCTATTGGTGTGACCCAGCAAGACACATGGGCTGAGAAGAAGCAGGGTAGGTGCACACACGCCTTGAGCTCTTTATCATTTAAAAAGGACTCCCATTGCCTTGCTCTTGGCTTTGCAAATCTGTCCCTTTATGTGCCATACCCCCCATATTACCACAATTCAATGCTAATAGTGATGATGCTGAATGAAATTTTTCAAAATGTACCAACAAAGGAGCTGAAATGCACACCAACATCTCAGTATGAGTTTTGCTGTTCAATTGCAGCAGAAGAGGCCCACCGCTGATGCCTTACAATTTTTGAAAATGATTTCACAAGGCAATGGTTGTCAGGTCACAATAATAGCATGATGCCAACCGCCTGAATACTAAGCCTATGTTATCATAGCTAGACTGATGCGCCAAGCCTGCTATTTAAGCGCATTAAACACAGAGAGACTTGTTGTCTGAAAGCAAATACCTTGAATCCAGTGGTGTTGTATAGGTAGTGGAGCAGAATTCAATCAGTTGCTCATCTCCTCTAAGAACACCTGGTGAGGGGACAAGCATCACGCTGAGGGCCTGTGCAAGCCCCCCAGCATGAGGCTTCAAATCAAAGCATCGGAGATATTTCATCTGCTCGCTGGAGTCTCTGTTTTTCATCCTGGGTTAAGACTGAAAGGATGACACTTCAACTTGTGTCTCCTCACATCTACAGCCATGAGCATAAGGCATTAGCAGCCCATGACTCTGATTACTGTAAAACACTTGTTTTCGCACTTTGTTCACAGCAGGGGTACTCATATTCTCACCAGGAGTGATTCCTGCAACTGTTGGGCAGGGAGCTGTCTTGTGTGCTGAGAGAGAATGTAAATAGTGGTGGCATGATAGGAAATACTGAATAAAATTGACTGCTAATTGAAGGCTTTCATCTGACATGACAGACTGTGTGAATACAGATTAACATCGGTTGGAAGCAGGGCTGCTGCTGGAATACCAATTTTTTTCTCCTCAGGCATATTACCATTTATTGTGAATCTGTTAACCATTATGTTGACTGACTCAGCTGATGGACATAAAGATCATCGTGAAATATATGCCCTGCCTTACTGGATTACACAAGGAATGGCACCCACATGGTATTTTGAACCGTGATACATACTTGAACTTATGAACTTTAAGTCAAAGGATGGCCTGACAACTGCTCGCACATTAAAGGTTAAGCTCTGTATCCTGAATTTATTTACCTTGTACCATTTGTGCTGCAGTGACTGTACATGATGTCAGGATCGACTCAATCAGCCGGTATGCTTTTGGTTTGTTGTAAATGTTGATTAGAAATATAGATATGTCATTCAAACTAGGTGGGCTTCATTGCACGTGCATTTTTTTTTTCCGCCCCAGCCCCTTTGGTCTGCGAAATACAAACAGCCTCCAATGGCTTCGTCCTTGGCACGATACATTTGCTGCTGCAGATGAGATTCACATGGAAATGACACCCAGTTGTGGCATGAGAGCAGAGTGAACCTGTTGTGAAACCTCAGCGCGATCCTGCTAGCATGTATGAATGACCCGGCGTTGCCACATGTGTTGTGTCAATCAGCTCGGCTTGCCGATCCCTCTCAGCCGTCTCACAGTGTACAAAAGGAAATCAGCAGGGGGCAATGTTCTCACATCAAAGAATGACAGACAAAAGAATGCAGTATAGATCCTATACTTGAGTCAAGGACAGATAAGCTCACAGTGTCTGGCCGGGCTTGATCGAATAGCAGCGGTGCAAACATTACTCACAGCTCATTACAGTGATCATTGGTGATATGTTTAGTGTAGCAGTGTTCACTACAACATCATGTGACGAGGCTACATGATTATAATACCCTTGTAAACCTAAGTATTTTGCAGTGTGTCCGACTCAGCAGTGACAAAGAACAGCACCCGTGTGCACAAGCAGTCTGTGTTCAGTATGTGTTGTAGCTCCATGATAATTTCAGTGTGCACACAAAGACGTAAAGAATAATCTGAGGGATATTTTCTATGCTCATTGTAAGTAGCTTAGGATAAGAGTGCCATTATATACGCCTGAAACGTAAATGCAAATGTAAATGCATCGGACAGGGACATTCACCCTCTCCCGAAAGAGGTGCCAGGAATCACAGCAATGGTGGCGACACTGGCTGTATTGTCTGCTATTGCAGTGATATAGAAAGGGACTGATATAATCTCACATGGATAAAAGGGAATAGATTAATATATTAAGCAAATGAAAGGAGCGAGCGAGCGAGAGGAAAAACAGAATGAGACAGAGAGAGTTCTCTGATTCAAGTTTGTGTAAAAGTCAACCAGTAGGCACAATAAATTTCAAGAGCCGGACTTTTATTCTATTCCACGTAAATCGTTCGCTCTCAGGTAGACACATAAACACCTCATGAAAAGCAACATGGAAGCTGACATCCAAACAAACTACATGCTAGTGATAAAGCCTTACAGTTATATTGATGGTGCAGTACAGCTGGCTATGAAGCAATTTCAAACACAGCATGAGAAGGACTATCAGACATTTTCAGTTTGATTGAGGGCCGGTTTCGCACACATGAATTAGGTTTGCCAAAGTTCTCTTTTTCAGTGGAGTATTAGTCAAGGATTAGTCTAATCCATGCCTGTGAAACTGGCCCTTCATTTTCCCTGTTAATGTCTTCACTCCACTAGGTATCTTCTTCAGTGTTAGATTATTTACAAAGGAAAAGGAAAAGGAAAGACGAAAAACACCAAACACAAAAATTGAGACAATTAAAATCCACATAATAGCCATTTGTTTCATTTTTAAAATGGGTTTATGCAGGTTTCTTGATCTGCAGCTCACAAAAGAGACGGCAGAAGGAGAATAAAGGAAGCATACAAAGCCAGGAGAATTACAGAGGGAAAAGGCTGATATGTAAAGGAAGCCAGAAAACAAAAAAAAAAATAGGGGTGAGAGGGGGGCGGACTGTCTACAGGCGAAAATTCATTGATGTTTGCAGATTTGATTAAAACTGTTTATGTGAGTGATTAAAGCATGACAGGGAGGAAATTGATTTTATTGATGGTGGCATATTATCTGAGATTGTGGTTCAGACAAGATAAGAAGAAAGATCATTTTCCACAACAGTTTTCATAAAGTGGAACAGGGTTTTGTAGATATTTTCCAAGAAACACCGAAGTGTGCATGAGCAGGGTAAATGGTGTAAAACAGAAATACTGCTCTGGCCTACATTTCTCTTTCACGGGGGCTATTTTATTAAGTACAGCCAGCTTGCAGCAGGCCATACTCCCCTTACTGTAGCTCATCTGTAACAAGGGCTGATGGGTTTGTGCTGCAAGATGCAGCTCTGCAGTTGTTTTTTTGCCGTTGCTGTGTTATCAGCAGTGGTGCGTTTGTATTTATTATAGTTTTATTAAATAGGGAGACTGGGGATGGATGTGACAGTTTTCACATTTCTATCCATATCCCCTGGCTCATTTGAGTTCGATTTTTTTTTTTCAAAACCTGGTGTAAACCTCTTACATGTGTCTGTTGCTAAATTAAGCGGTTTCAGCATCTCCGGGGCAAATAGAAAGGTAGCTCCATTTCTCTCCCTGCCTTGGAGACAGGGAGAGAAATGTGGTATTCTTCTCCACACCCTGGAATAGTTTTAACGACAGACAGGGCAAAATATAACACGCTTCGACTGAATTGAAACCATGCTTTTTGTCTCTGTGTGTGTGCACACGCGTGTGTTGGTGTGTAAGTTTAACATTAACAACAAAGAACATGGAACATGCAAATACTGTGACATCAGCTTTGAACAGAACTATGTTTGCATGCATGTGAATCTGTATGCATGCCTCTCTCTCACTCTCTCTTTCTCTCTCTCTCTCTCTCTCTCTCTCTGTGTGTGTGTGTGTGTGTGTGTGTGTGTGTGTGTGTTAGCTTGGTTAATTTGTGGCATGTTAGTTCTGTTACAAGTATTTCCAGCCACATCAATCAGTAAAGCTAGTGTAAAGTGAGTATAAGCAAAACACATGATTTTTGCCTCCAAAGTCTGCTGATGAGGCAAATTTAAGTTTGATCATTCTACTAGGAACACGGGCTATCCTACACAAAAAAGACCAAAAAAAAAAACAACAACAAAAAACAAAACACATTAATATAAAATAAATCAAAATAAGAATTTTGGCTGCAAAATTGACAGTATTCACAACCTCCTACATTTCCACACTTGGGCTAGGAATACATTTTTTTATGGAACAGAACAGAATAGAATAGAATAGAATAGAATAGAATAGGATAGGACTTTATTGTTCTCCAAGGTAGAAAATTGTCTTTGACTCATGTGGCAGTGCACAAAAATGCATTCATTAAAAACATAACAGCATAAAGCCCAGCACAACAGCAGAATAAACACTTTAGATTGCACCATTCAATGCACAGGATATTTAATTAAAAAAAAAAAAAAAGAAAAAGAAAATAAGAAGAGTGATTGAACTGAATTCACGTCCAGAGTTACTCAGCACATCGCTATGACTGACACTGCAAATAGTTATGCAATATGAAGTTGAAAATTAAATATCTAAGAGTTGAACCGCTTAACTGCAGTTGGGACAAATGACTTTGTATAAATATGTTCTTTGTAAGTAAAGTTGTTTCGTAAGGTCTGCTAGGACACAGGCGCCCACCAGCTCACTTGTGATTGGAGGAATTGAAAATATTACGCCTACACCGTGACACAGCCTTCTTGAGTCTGCGTTAAAATATACACATGCAAGGTCTTTCTATAATTTAAGTTTTACAATTTATTTATCAATATCAAGCATACAGCACAGGAAACGTGTATCGACATGTTAGGGGTAAACACTAATGTTTTGTACATTTTATATTACATTTTAGTTATAATGTGTATAGGAAAGATGAAGTAGCTGCATTTTAGGAGTAATAGCTGTAATTTTGCTGGATGGTAAATAATAACCGTTCCTTTCTGTGTGAACAAACTTCAATTGAAAAAGTAGATTTTTTTTCCCTCAGAACATCATCATACTTGCAGGTGTTGGCACAACGATGTTAGCAGGGGGAAAAAAAAAAATCACACAGACATTTCAGGCTTCGAGCTCGTCCCCAACATCATTACGTTCCATGCTGGATGCTGTGCTGTGGCGTTATTTGTCTGTTTGTGGTCCATCTGTTAGCTTGCACGCTTCCTGCTATTCTCCTTCAGTTTCTGCCATCAGTGAGCCATTTTTGCCCTCAGAGCTGTTGCTGACTGAAAGGTTTTGGGTTGTCCAATGCATGAAAAGCGCAGGAGGGTGGCTGTTTCTCAGATACTGGAACCATCATGCCTGGCAAGGACAATCATAGCACGCTCAATGTCCCTTAATTCCTCAAAGCCTGTCTGCCTGCTTTATACTGCAAACCACAGCCATGTGTGCCTCTGATTCTCTGTCTGTAGAAACGATCCATTTCCATGAATGGTGTAGTGTATCTAATAATATTGCCATTCTCATGAGTCTTAGCTCCCAAATACTGTGAGTAACAAGAACGTGCCTCAGTTATGAAGCAGCAAAGTATAAACATTTTTTTTTCCTAGAGATAACGCCTACAAAAGAAAAGAGAAATTTGTAACTAGCTGTTATGTACAAGCATAATTCTCAGCAAAGTCCGTGCTGAATGAAATGTGCTTTCTTTCTTATGTTAAGGTGCAGGCATTGCTGTTTAGGCCCTTTGTACTTGACTGTATTCATCTACTGTCATGCTGCGGTTGATCTAAGATTCTCTTTGTACTGGATCCTCGCCCAGCATCCACGATCCCGACGCACCGAGAGAGAGAAACCTTGACGAGGCGCATGAGAAGAAAACCAGCACATTTGGGTATGACTAAAACCTTCAAAGCATTTTTTCGGCCAGCCAGATCTTTTGTGATTCCGCCTGAAGTACAGGAAAGCAGCACATGGACAGAGATATGCTATATTTTCGGCATGTGTTATTTGTGTTTCTTGGGGCCTTGAGGTTTAGGGACTCCCCGCAAAATGAAGTGCGAGTTTGCAGCCGCCGCCAGAGTGCATGTAGCACAGAAATACCTCCTCCTCTAATGAGATCGAGAGGGAAGAAAAAAATTTTAAGAGCAAGAGGGGAAGTAAGAGGATTAGGGCTGATCTTGTGTGTGCAGCCTCCTACTAAGACAAGTGTTGGGGAGTACCTGTGGATAGCAGGGCTGGCAGCAAGGGGGCTGTTCACAATGGATTGGGAGATTTAAGACAAAGGCTGATAACATGATTGGTTGGTGGTTGTGACGGTGAAATGTGTGGTAGAACTGATGGTAGTAATGACGATAATGAAATGGAAGACATATGTGCTGAAGGTCACGGACAGTTTGTCGATGTGTACGGTACATTGTGTTGACATGGAAAAATCCAACCTTTTTTTTCCCCTGTAGTCTCCTTAGAGACAAGTATTTACAGTGGTGGAATGCACATTCTGAAAGCCACTGTCATTGACATTTAATGCAAAAACCTCAAGGTAAGCCAGAAAACCCTTTTGTTGCCACCAACAGGAAGAAATTTATACTCGATAGAACGAAAAGTGAAAGGCTCGTACATGTTTGGGAAAGTTTGACATGATTGTAGCAGTCAAATCCAAACAAAATTGTATCTATTTGAATTTCTTTCCAAAGTACAAGAAAATGCACCGGGCCAGGCACCTTGGAGGCAGATTGACTCCTTCGGGCATTATGAAAATATACAAAAGAAAAACTTGGTGAAATTAAAATCACTTTGCACCAGACTGCCACTGTAAAAATAAATGATTGAAAAAAAAAATTGGTTATCGAAGAAGACTTTATGTAATTTAACAATAATGCAACTGCTGGCCCGTATTGTTCACCATGTGCAGAGGATTTACTTGCAGTGTAGTGTTTGGAAATGCTCAAACACTTTTCATTAAATTCGTTTTGCATCTGAGGGTTCGCACATTCCATGTTTTGCTATGGCAGTAATTAGTAAGCTGCATGGCAGGCACCTTGCTTTGCGTAGAAAGTGTAGAGAAGCACTGGAATAATGCCAAAAAAACAAAGATACACCCACATTGGTTCAATTGTCAAAAGCAGGTAATAAAATGTTTGATTGTCGAGGACAGTGGCAGAGCAAGACCAGTAAAACAGACGGCTCTCTAGCCATATTTACACATGGTAAATCACTGACAGCAAAGTGACTGATTTTGGCATTTGAGCTGTTTGCAAATATTAATAAGACATAAATAAATAAAATGACGGAAAGAAGATTATTCCTGTCTGTAGGGATTTTATGGCAGAATGGCTCTGACATCAGGGATCCAAGAAAACGTTGGATCCCTGATGTCTCACCAGCCTCTATCAGCTTCTTAAGGCATATCAGATGTTTGGGCTTTAATGGGACTAGAAAAACTTATTAGCCTGGGCAGCCACCCTGTTCGATTTGTCTGCTGAGGAATAAAGACCCATACAATGCTGAGCTCTGCCTGGTATGATATCTGTTTCCTCTATTCATTAGCCTCCTTTTTCCCCTCACATTGTCTGGCTATAGTATTTAGACGTATAAAAGGAGTAGGAACTGGCAGCTACAATGGAAGTCGCCATTTAAACGCTTAAAAATGTTCGCCATCATGCTTTGCTGTATCACAGTTCACTTCCTTTGAACCGCATTGCCACCTCACAATTCGCTGGGATGAAATACCAAGATACAGTGCCGGCTTTAATACAAATGAATGGTTGAAATCTGCCGTCTTCAAGTTGATCGAGTGAAAGCCTTTTAAACGGTGAAAGAGACTGCTATAGTGGCACTGCTCAGTAGCTACAGGGCGTATATATTTGAGAGCGGGTGGTTTTCCTGGTATGTAGTCAGTCCTCAGTGAGTCCTCCGTGAAAGGGATTATGAGGGAAGGTGGAGCATTTATGCCATCCAAAGCATGTTTCTTAAATTACGCTTCTTGGGTCATCTCCATAGGGACAAAGTGGGCCTGCAGCATGGCTAATTTGTCTATAATACCAGCAGAAATAGAGAATCTCCTGCCAGGCAGCGTCCTAACCACTGCTTTTGTTTGACATCATGTCACTGGAATTGCAAATCTCTGCCAATATCCCAGACATTTGTGAATCAGAAATGGAAAAATTCATACTAATTAATTCACCTGTGATACATTATTGAATTTAGAATTTGATTTTGGCGCATGAGGCAGAACAAAAAATAACATAAGTAATAAAATAAATCTATTTTCAATATTTCACCATTGTGCCTATTTTATTGGTCCTATGGAGTATGCCTGGCAGTGCAAAATAAACAATTCAATAATAATCTCCTCATAAATAAAATGATGCACTCATGCTGTGTTCAGGCTGGTTGAGGAGTTTGGAAATGCAACTTATTAAATTACAGTTCATTTATAAATCCTGTGGGTGGCTAGAAATGATCAATGGGACTCCTTACTGGAGTTGCAAAACTACAGTAGATCAAACTTGATTAGCAAACAGTGAAATAGTGAACAAACACTGCAGCGGTCCAGGACTGCCGAGGCAGCTCCCAGGTTCACATGTGTGTATCTGGATGAATGTGAAGAGCTGGCAGTGGCTGAAAAGATGCATCATCAGTCCCTGAATAAATGAAGTTAAAAAAAAAAAATCACAAATCAATATGTGTTTAATTTCATTTTTTATTAAATGCTAAAATGAATTCAGATTCTCAGCCAAGTATAGGCTTATGACTGATGTGCGAAACACTGAAATTTATTTCAGTGTTTGTCATGGAATTGCCTTTAGCTCACAGCCCAATGTGTGCATATAATCTGATATCCATGTATGTGTATATATATATATATATATATATATATATATATATATATATATATATATGTATATATATATATATATATACACACACGAGTGTGTGCACATGTGTATATATCTATATATCTATATCCATCCATCCATCTCTATCTATCTATCTATCTATCTATACACACACACACACACACACACACACACAAAGAATGCAAGGTCAGTGTCTCATCTTTTTTTTGCCTTTTTTTGCATCTGCAAAGTATTTAATTTTCTGTGCTAAGGCTGCATAAAAACACCTTCCCTCAGGTGTTGCGTAACTCATCAGGCTCTGACCTTACATTGGATGCATTTCTGTTATTTTCAACTGCGTCTGCAGTGAACACAATGCCCTGGAATCAATCACAAGAGACCTTGGGTTTCATAAAAATCTCATTAATTAGAATAACATCCAGAGAGATGGTAAAGTGGTAGCATTTCTCTGGCAGTAAGTTTAAGGTAGCATGATCACAATTAACCATCATTTGCATGTTTGCTCAGAAATGTGCAGCCATGCTGATTCAGTTTAGCAGTACTAAAAGAGCGCAATAATTTTGGCAATATTTTGTGTTTTTTAATCTATTATCATTACATTATAAAATCTATAATCTAAAATACTATTACTGCTGCTACTATCAACTACTCCGACTCTGTTATTGTTACTATTAGTGTTTCTCCATTATGAAAGATTTGCATCTTATTATTTGGTCTCATATTCAGTGTTAAAATGTTGATTTTTGTAAAAAGGTAAAAAAAAAAAAAAAAAAAAAAAAATCTGCTGATAGGATGGGATAATTCCACTTGTTTCCAATGGTAATCAATTTGTTTCTTGAATTTTCTTGAATTAAATGTTATCCCTCGATATTAGTGGGCTGATCAGCCTTATTCTGCCTTGTTTCAACATATTTGTAGAAGCTCCCAGAGAAAATCCTGAAACAAGTGAAGCTGCTTGGGAAAACGTGGGACTATCTCATCCTACTGGCAGATTTTTTTCCACTTGTTTTGAAGAAAAACAAGATTTTAAGACTTATCTGTTGTTGCTAGGGTGCAGTGTCACAAACAAGTTAGGTGTATTAAGTCATTTTCTCATCTTTCTCAATTTGGAGTCTATGCAAACCGTGCCAAGAAGCATTTACCATTCAGGTGTTGGTTAGAGAGCTGGATCTGCTCAACTGATTCAAATTGATTCAAGGTTGAAAGATGGCTGCCAGGCCTAAATTTGAAAAGCTCTCAGAGGTGAGATCTGAGGTTTGTCATATTTTTCATGTAAGCTACAGTAGGTCTGCTCCCTATTGCTGAGGGTGATGGACTCTTACATAAGTCGCTTTTCTTCTTGGGCTGAAAGTTGAGCAGAGATTACAGACCACGCTTCGTTTTATCTGACAGGGAAGCAAATGCAGTGTCAGACATTTCACATTTTATTCAATCTAACGTAATTATTTTTTATTTAATTTCCTAGCAAATTTCCATATACATTATAAATCCAATTGTCTCTTCTGCAAAAAAAAAAAAGTCTTTATGTTAGTCTTTATGTTAGCCTAACATAAAGACTAACTCCTACTGGATGAGAAAACAAAAGATGGAAATAACTCTTCCCGCTCCCTTTAGGTTTTTATTAATATTTTGCCATCAAATACCTCTCTCTCTATAAAATCCCTCCAAATATAGAAAAAAGAAACTTTTGTTCGCTTCAAGTTGAAACAGACCTCTTTAAGCTGGCCTGTATCCACTTCCAGCCATCCTGACAGACTTTCTTCTCAGTCTAAAGCCTCTGAATTTGCTTGAGGTCCAGATCTAGCTTTCACTGTGATCCAAGGCTTAGATTTAGGTGTTTTAGTTATTTTAGGCACTTGTGGAAGTTATACAGTCAGTAGTGCATTAGCCGTGCTTATAGCATAGTAATAACAACAACAATAATAATAATGATAAGAGTAAGAATAATAATAAGAATAATTATTGCTGTTATTACTATTATTGTTATTATTATATAACGAAGATATAGACTGCAGCGTGTAACTCTGTTCATGTTATTGGTTTGGGCTTGTTCAAAGCCTTGACTCTGTCCATCAGTATCACATGGTGTCTCATCCGCGACCATGACAATCTATTAATTTTGGTCAAACGTGAAGGATTATGTCAATCATTCACATAGGCCTGTCTAGCCTGTGAGTTAATAAGACAGTTGGAGATTTTATCAGTGGTACCCAAAAAAAAAAAAAAAAAAAAAACCTGGTAATTGTGAATGAAATACTTTTTGACACTCATCTTGTGTTTCAGGCAACCCAGCAGTTTGTGGCATAATCCCTTCCCTGCTTACGTCCTTAAACGTCTCGCTGCTGTATAATTCCCGGCACCGTGTTGCATGTCGCGCTCATCATGACACAACACATTTGTCAGTTCACACCCTCTAGTTTGTCTCCCCCATCATCCCGTGTTTGGGTAAACACTTGAGCACTTAGAGCTACAACTGTCACCTCTGTAAGTATGTTGTGGTTTTTGCTCTACAGCGATGTGCACAGCCCTGCTTTAAAATCGTTTAGCAAGTCATGGTGTAGTGTAACCTTCAGCCACTGGGAGCCTGAACACGATCAGCATAGGAGGATAAGACAACAGCAGTGTCCAATTGACTGATATTAGTGTCAGGTCTCTGGTTGACTATTTAACCGCCATATGTAAAAATCCATATTACTCCATGGTGTCACCGCATGTCTTGTTCACACCAACAAAATTCATATAATGGGTGTCTGGTGAGTCTAGGTGACTACTGTATAATTACTGCACAAATAGCCCCGGGTGGTCATTTTATTGTATATACAGAAATTCATATTGAAAGGTCAATCACAAAAAGTAAAACTGGGAAGTCTTGTTGGAAAACTATTGACTCGCGCTGTTGTCCATGAATTGTGGATTTACAGGCGAGACAGGATTTTGTCACACCATGCCGTGCTTAAAAACGAGAGGTTAGGAAACACAGCCTGCTTGTCTCAGGCAATATAGGATGGAGGGAAATTTGCAGAGATGGAACCCGCTTGTGCGAAATTTCACAACGAGAGAATTTTTTTTTTTTTTAAAAAATATGTATATCATAAGAAAATACAAGCAGGAAAAGTGCCAGGGAGAGAAAATAGAGAAAAAATAGAGAATAGAGAAAAAAAAAATTAACACACTGGTGGGCTTAATTCTATAACACACTCCATGGAGTCTGACAAGAAAACATAATGCCTAATCAGATAATTGGGTCCAGAAATTGACAGAATGAATTGCCAGTGTGTTTGTGACACAGCCAATGATAACCGTGCAATTTTGATTTAAAGACATAATAATATTTTCATGAGGGTCTGCAAAGCCTCGCTCGGCATCAGATAGTGGGAAGCTGGCGACCCAGAATGCAACCATATTACCTGGCACGGTAGATAACCCAGGGGAAATATATTCCGAAGAAGTGGCCACTCTCTGCCAACATGAGGTAATAGATATATTTGTGATTTTTGGATTTGATTTGACAAAACCCAACAGTTTCCAGGATTCAAAGACTTGTGCGCAATTATGTCTAATAACGCGACTTGTCAATTAAGTTTTTACACCTCTCTCATGGTATTTTTTTTTTTTTTTTTTTAAGTCATTCCAATGTCAAGCACGGACATTTCCTCTACCAGAGCAAACATGTCTATATTTTCTATACTGATTTTGTGCTTAAAAACTAGATATCATATGGGATTTTGGATTGTAATTTTATGATGTGTAAGTGTTGTCTTTTCCTGGTCCTAAAGCATGCATTACAGTATTCTCTTCACACTGTTGATATCAAGGTATTTCGTCAAAAGCATCATGATTTTTAATTTTGTCCATACCGCCCAGTTCTATCCCATAATTACATCTGAATTACGTATAAATTGTTGACTGAAAGTTCAGTGCTCAGTATTTTAAAAAATGCAATGAAAGCTTGGGTGCAGTTGCTGTTTAGCTGTGTAATTGCAATCAAAAGCGTGTTATGCTCTGTGTTCATTTTGGAATGAAACTCTTTGTTTGATACAGATTTATTCTTTCCTTCTCCATTTTTTTTTTTTTTTTTTTTTTGCTGTTTATTAATGAACTTTCTTCTATGTAATATTGACGAGGAGAAATAAGGAGAAGAAAAAGCGTTTCATCTGCTGTTATCATTAGATTTGGCAGTGAGGGTTTTCACTCCGACTGAAAAGTTGCATTGCCGTGGAAATCTCCAGGCAATACCACTGAGAGAGATTAACCCTGTCCTATGCTGTTTGATGTGGTGGTTTGATGTACAGTGG
Organism: Myripristis murdjan; assembly: GCF_902150065.1. NCBI lineage: Eukaryota > Metazoa > Chordata > Actinopteri > Holocentriformes > Holocentridae > Myripristis > Myripristis murdjan. The sequence continues at coordinate 21,535,905 of NC_043996.1, read as the reverse complement.
CACGGTGAACTGTGTAAAGATACACAAACCGGTCTCCATGCTAACGTATGGGGTTCAGTCTGAGGCATGCGTGGACGGTATATGGAGCATGCACTGCACTAACCCTCTTCCTAACGGCTTCCAGCCAAGGATGATGTCACTTCTTGCCCTGTAGAGGAGTAATCAGTCTGCTGTGTGCCTGAAGGGCCCCTTAGGAGATATCAGTCTTTGATAGCTGTCTCTATTGCAGCTGATTCAATCTGTAACACCACTTCAGGCCCTCTATGAGCATATAACAAACATACTTAATCATTCCTGTCGTTAGAACCAGACAAAATCATCCATGAAGCTTCCTAGTTGTGCAGTTGCGTGCTATTAATATCAGAGGAGACAAACTGCTAAGCCTTGCAAGATGTATGATTAAATACATACACAGCCCAGAGTGAGGGAGTCTGACCGACACAGAGCATGCACAGGCTCACACACACTCGCACACACTCACATACACACACACAACTCCGTATGCCACTTCCTCGTCTCCTGCTGCTCTGTCCTTAAACCTCTTCACCCTCCATGCAGGGAGTGGACACAGTGCTCTTTTCTCTTTGTCATGGTAATAACACTAAGCCTAACTGTCCCCCATTTTGCCTGTCAACTTGCATTTATTTTGTTTTCCTTTTTTCTTTTCTCTCTCCAGCATGTACTGTCAGGTTTCTTGGGGTACTTTTGAGTCCCTCCCTACATCATTCACTGCTCCTGGAACCAATTACATTATCCGGCCAACCCTTTCAATTCCAACAGAGGGACGGACAGAAAGAAATCTAGACCTATTCTCTATGCCGGCAGCATCACACCTATACTAACGTTTTCTTAAGAACTGCTTAAGATCCCACTCAAGAGATTTTCAACTTTTTTTCTCGCTTTAATTCCTGTTTCTAACTCTTTCCACCATAGCTTTTTCATTCGTTCCATGAAGGTCTCCTTGACAGTGTGAATAGGGGGCTTGTTGTTTGCGACACCAACATACTGCTGTGTGACACATTATCTGGTGTAGGCTGCCACTGCAGCAGGATGCTTGCCTGAGAGCCTCGTTGTATTGTCTGAGCTTTTCACCTCTCCCTGGGCTATCTGCTGGCTTATCCCAAGGCCTCTGCGGAGCTGCTGGGCCAATGAACACTGACAACTTTTACTTTGTATTATTTGAGAACTTGGGTCCGACACAAGACAAAACGACTATTCAAGTGACATCTTTCACTGCGTCTGCCACTACTAATTTGTTACATATTAAACGAGCCACAGCTGTTTTGAGTCAGTGTATCTGTCTATCTATCTATTTATCTATATGAATTAACAAACAAAAGAATTTTCTGTGGGAATTTTTTATTTATTTTGGATATTGTGGTGGTGTGTGGTTAGTATCAGCTGAGGCAAGACGTGTGACTACCTCAGTCATTGCAGTGTATTCCTTTGACTCCTGCAAGCCTATTTCACATTTCTGACACCATTTAAAGGTGAATGCCCAGTAGGAGTGTGAAGCAGTCAATGCACCATAGTGTACGCAGTGGCTTTTCAAAGGCATCCCATAGTAAACTAATCTTTCATCTTCTCGCTCGCAGCTATTGCAGCGAAACAAGGCTTCGCCCAAATAATCATTTGCTTTGATATGGACTCAGGTCCTCTGAGATTTGTGTATCATCAGTTCTTTTTATACCACATTTCTCAGCGCCCTGTTTACACTGCAAAGTGATACTTAGCTTCAGATGAATTTCATATGAAAGTGTATTTTTCTTTTCTTTTTCCCCCCCAAGATTCTCAGTCTCCTATGGCCTGACGGAGAGGTAAGATCCTCTTTATGAGCCTGATTGAAATTCCAGTGGTTCATTCAAAGCTGTCCTTAGTTTCAGCTGAAAAGCAGTTCTATGTAATTATCCTGATCACAGTTTAAAAAGCAGTGGAGCTGTGAAATACTCCCATACATGAGCATACAGATATTGGCTGAAAATGAGCTATTCAGACAAGCACAACAATGTGTCAGGAATGCCATTTGTAATTCATTTGCTATTGTCCCTCTGCACGTCCGTGTGATTCCTGTGGCTGCCAAGTTATAATTAGGCACTTAAAGATATAGAAAGGCAGGGTTGATGCTGATGTATGTAATGTTGAATTTCAAATTATAATCTATAATTATCTATTATCTATTGTGTATTGTCTTTTATCTTTGTTGTTGTTGTTATCGTAGTCTACGTCTGTTGCCCCATGGCTTATTAATATTGTTAGAATGCCTTATAAATAAAAGAAGGCAACCCCTAGCTGCAAGCTATAAGTCAAGCATGTGGTGGAGAAAAAACAACCAGCTAAAATGTGAGGTGAAGCCAGTGTTACATTCACAGGGCCAGTCTCAAGTATTTTTAAAAACAGAATGATTAATTCATCAGCTGAGCATGATGGAGATATTTGTGATTAACATTAACAGGGTTACGTCAGGGTTACGGGCTGCTCTGCACGCAGACACGCAGCAGAATCAACACGGGGTGCGCGGCGCTACGTCAATGACGGTCTCAGCCCAGTTCAGGCTCTCTGATTGCTGCTCCTGCAGTGGAGGGTCTGCTGTCAGCCAGAGAGGAGGTGCAGATATGGACTGCAGAGCTCACCAGATGCAATCTTATTTATATTCAGTATCTAGATTTACACTGACTCATCATGGTGCAGAGGGAAGTATTAAGAGGAGGGAAGCTGCAGATCCTAGAAAGAATTCCTCTTGTTGTTAAATAGAGTGTCAGAAAGTCAGTTCCCAGACCAATCATTTACATTTGACAGGCGGTTGTGAAAGTATTGGAAGACAAGCATGTTGGAATCAGACACTCTTTCCTTCACACGTTGCTTTAATTTTTTATTAATCCCATTCCTTTTATTTTTTTTTTTTTCAAAAGCATCTAAAATAGCGATCAGATGTCAGTGCGGCCTCATGTTTATGCAGTTCATTTCTTTAATAATAACTTTATAAACTGAAATGCCACGGGACGCCTTAGGATCAACAGCTTTCGTTAAAGCCACTTCAGAGAAACAATCCGATTATTCAGTTCGGCTTGGATGCAGCGCTGTCTGTTGCCTTGTTTTAACTGGGATGAGACAATGCCTCCAATGCCATACTACAGAGGAACGTTTCATCATATCAAAATACCAGAAGTTATTCCTGATGCCACAAGCCACAGTATAGAAAATTCACAGCTGCCTGCGTTTAAGGGGCTGGTAATCCCAGTTATGACTGCTGAAAGATGAAACAGCTGGCTATAAACTATCTTGACAAACTTGTGCAATGCGGGAAAAAAGAGAGGACAGCCATCGTTAGGCAGCCTTTGTTTCAGTGATTTTTATTTCCTCCATCATCGCTTGCACTAGATCTTAATGCTGCCAGCACCATCACATCTTAAAGGAAAGGGTAAGAGAGTGTATTTCATTTTCTAACGGTTCACTTGGCTGTTCTTTAGGATTCCTCAAGGACTTTACAAGTAGGCTTTTTTCAAAGGTTTAGTGCAAGCACAGTGCTTCCAGTGACATGAAAAATTAAAGGAATGGATCCTGCAAGAAATTGTTGATACTTGTGTTGGACCTCTGTCTAGATGTCTTGTCTGTTCACTTAATCCTAACATTAATCTGTTACAATAATCATGCTGTCTGAGCGCAATAATTCAAAGTCTGAGTCTATTTGCCTCATCACCCAAGTGGAGTACGTGTAACACAAGAGCTATTAGCGATGCATTTGCAGATCAGCCTTGAAGATACTTCCCTTTTCCTGCCTGTAAAGCTGTTGCCTCTGGGGGGCAGTAGAGGCATCATCACTTCCTTTAATCTCATCCTGGCTGCAGGAAGGGGGCAAGGTCAGGGGGGATTTGAGCTTGGCTTACCACCACATGTTTCTTTGCTTGCCCAGTCTTGCTTTAAGGCACAGATTATCACCATATACCGGCTACTGTTACAGTGTACCTTTGTGGCTTTGTGCCACGCCACATCCTGATTGGCTGTCAAGAGAATCTCCTCCGATTTATCTCTACTCGTATATATATGTAGGCACACAAAGCCTTTTCTTCCCACTGTAAAAGATATATGCAAACAACACAAGATTAAAAGAGTATCTCACAGGATTTGCAACCAGGCATTCAGCTGGACACCTCTTTCAAGGACTCTGTGTGATAAAAGATTAATAAAGCTTTGGATATGCTTGCAGTCTTTTTGACGACACATTCTTTACGTGGCCTACATCTGAAGCATGCTGTTTATGCTGGATGGTTATATCATAAACACAGTAAAAGCTCCGGGTTTGCAGTGATCTGTAAATAGGAGGAATGTAGCTTGATTCTGTTAATGATCTGGCAGGGAAAAGACACGTCAGGCAAGAGTGTGACTGAAAGGAAAATGCTCCATAGAAAAAAGAAAAAAGAAAGAAAAAAAACTCAGATTCATCACTGTTTCCTGAGATGGCTGACTGTGAGGAGGGGATATGTGGTATGGAAATTAAGTGACAATGCCTTTACTCTCACCACTTATAAAGTCATCATTCCAGTCTGTTTTCAAGGAGTGCAAACTGACTAATGTGTTGTTAATTTAAAACAGTCAAACGGGGAACGAGCTACAAAACTCTGTTTGATCACGCATATCCCCTCTGGACTATTGATATTGTTACCTTCACTTATCTCACTGAGCAGAGACTCTTTTAGCTCTGACAAAACCTAGACGGCTACAAACAATTAGCAGCCAGCGAGAGACAAATATCACTCACACATTTCTGCCCATAATAGAGATGAAACAAAAGGACTGTTAACCGTGGCGACAATTCTGCTATTGTTTTATATGTTTCGTTGAAGTCTCTTGAGGCCTCAGGAGGACTTCGCTCAGAGTCCCACTATGGTGAGGTCGAAGTCATCCAGCAGTGGCCTCCGTCTGGCATTTTACCCAGAGCACATCCTGTGGGAGCGGGAGCTTTGGAGCGGGCTGCGCGACCACATCAAACAATGGCTTTTTGTTGTAAACAAAGCCAGGGCAGCTTGCCGGGGGCCCTCTCTCTCTCTCTCTCTCTCCTCCCCGCTTGCGGGCCGGATCCAGTCTGCCTACCATAATTCTGGACTGTCAGACAAATGTACGCCAATGCACCACAAGTCTCTCTCCATGCCATTTGTATTTGTACACAAGTCTGAGAACCTGGCAGTGCAGCAAACAAATTCATATTTGTTGAAAACAGTAAAACAAGACGACAGGGGAAACTAAAGGTTTGCCGAAAGGGAACCGTTTCAGCTAATTCACCTGAACAGTTGTTTGACTGCGCAATGTGGAACTAATGCCCTGTAATGTCCTGTAATGTTTGCTTGTTGACGAATGCGACCGCTGCTGCAGCCACTTTTTGCAGATTGATTGTGCCACCGATGTACATTTGTTCTTGTCAAATGTACATGTGTGCTTTTTCACAAGTTGTGTCTTTATTTTTGTTAGGAACATGTTCCCTATGAATCATCCATTATTGTTTCCAGAAAGCACACATTTCACTGCAGGCATTCATAATAGTGAGAACGTCATGTCCTTGAGTTATTTCTGCTTGGACTCCCTCTTTACAAGTGACACACCGAGCACTTAATGTCAACTGCTTGACAATGAAAGCTAAATAAAACAGCAGCCATGGACAGTCGATGTCTGGCATGGTAGCTCGGTCAGCGCGGTGACCACTATGACTAACAAGCTACATTGCCCATGAAATTACACCTAATAGGTACCCAAAGGTGCTGCATCACAATGTCATATTACACTGAATTCCCTTTCCAGCATCAGAAATGCTTTGAAACACAAGCAAAATGCTGCAACACACTGCAACCGCTGCTGTTTCATCTTAGTGCCATTAACATAGGCTCTCGTGCAACTGGGCAGTGCATGATCAAAGGTGACAATACGATATGTTTTCACGGTGGGATTTGCGCTCGTTCTATGATTAGCGCCATGTTACCTTTAGGAGTGTTGCCTGCACTCAACTGGCACAGTCCACTGATCACACTTTAGCTATGATAATGACAGACTTAAACACCAAGCTCATTGAAATGCTGTTGCAAGGCAGCAGCTGGCATGCATGCTTAGCTATTATCGCCTCTAATAGTTTTGATCGGAAAGGGAAGCAGGAGAGCCCATCTCTTACTCCCAAGAGCCCCGAAGACCCTTCGACGCTATTAGATTCAGTGTTGTTCCATTATGGCAGCTATGTATATTTTACCCCAAATGATATTCTGTCAGCAATTCAGGCAGAGTAGAATTTGGAGAGCTGGTTAATTGCAAGGTTTACTGATAATTGTTTCATTAATTCTTGCTGCGTCCTTATTGTTCCTGCCCAGGCACACGGGTCCTAGCCTGAGCAGAGCCTGAGAGTAGTTTTTAAAAGAGGGGGAAATGGAACAACCTGCTTCACTGCCCCTCTGATCCCTTGGGTTTCAGCTGCTTTTTCTTTTTTCTCTCTCCCTCTCAGACCTAGTATGTCAAGGGCATTCCCTATTTCCAGGCTTCTGGAAACCTGCAGAGGTCAATAATTCCAAAAGCTGGTGGAGGCGCTTAGGAATGGACCAGATTTAAGTACTCTCCCTCACTTTTGACAGGATGACCAGGGCATTTGCTCTTGATAAATACCACCCGTTCCTGTAAAATCGCTCTCTCAGGAAAAAAAAAAAAAAAAATCTACAGCATGCCTTCTAGAGATCATTTGTTTTCTTTTGGAGAAATGGAGGATTAACATCTCGCTGACATTTATATTCCTACTTCGCTTCACATGAAGTGGAAATTATAAAGGATTGAATCCTAACCAAGTGTGTCCATGCTAACTAGTTAAGATACACAGCTTTGCTATTTGAGATCCACAAGCTGACTGCTGAAGGGGAGCGAGGCTCCTATTGACTGTATTTGAATCCACTGGTGAGCACATGTTCCAATCTCAACACTGAGAACTGGGTTGTGAAGTGTGGCGACGGGAAGTACATCAGAGGGCAGAGGCCAGCAGCTTTATTGTTATTTGGGGCACTGCTGTCTTTGAGGTTTGAAAAGTTTGAATTAGACTTGCTTCAGTACATCTCCAGCTGGGAACTATGTAAATCAACAGTAAGGCACCTTTATCTGTGCAAAAAAAAAGTTAAAGCCTACTACCATTTTTATATTTGCAAGGCTGAATGACTAGTCCATAAATTGTCACGCACCTACACTGAATAGTCTGCGACTGAATAGTCCCCACTTCATATCTAGTACCCATCAACGGCAAGAATGTAACCATATGAACAGATCCTGCTGATAATATCTATTTCTGGTTTTGTTCTTTTGTACTGAGCTATGTTTTTTTGTCTGAGGGAATTAACCCAGCATGAAATACTTTTCCACATCTTTTTGTTCTCTAAGAAAAACAGGATGCCTTTTAGTCCTTTCAATTCATGTGCAGTTACTAAAGAAAAAAAAAGGAAGAATCCAGTCCCTTCACAGTGAGGCTGAGAGTACACAGTCTAAAATCTGGCGGCTGCCTCAGAGTTCATGGAAGTCGGTGGGCTGGTGTGGCCTGTGGACCCTGGATGGGGTTTACTGTGGGAAAAAACAATCCCTGGTCAGGGCCAGTGGCTGTTTCCTTGAACGGCAAAAAACATGTAAGAAAACCAAAGCGCCTCTGTGTAACAGAGGGGGAAAAAAAGTCTATCATTTATTATTCAAATGAAATGAGGTCCAGCAGATGGTGGAAGAGGGGCCGTGGGCTTGCGGCAGAAAACCTCCTGCTCCCTACCTCTGTGATTTGCTCCACCCATGACGAAATAAAAAGTTCAAAGGGAATCAGTGATCGTGACGGATCTCATTAGCATATTTCCAATGAGCAACATTAGAGGCAGAGATGTGGGGCTTATTCCATGCAGGAACTAATCAATGTATGCTGTGTACGCATGATGCGGCAAGCTACACAGGGGTGTTCATTGACAACATCCTGCATATACCAGAAGATCATAATGTCTTCCTCTTTCTGAAGGCCCCCTATTTGTATTCAAGTTAGGCAGTGTTGCATAAATGTAAATATTCAGATCCAAAGTTCATAGAACCCCAAGTCCTGTGAACTCGAGTGCAACAACAAAACAATTGTTTAATTTTTAATAATGCTTCGAATTCAGTATGCATGCACTTATGACAATGTGTTACTTATGGACAAAGTGTTTTTTTTTTGGAAAACAGTGCCTAATTTGGACAAAATTAGGCACTGTTTTCAATGTCCTTGGGTACATGCTCATGTTCCAATTTCTGCTTTTCCCCCAAGATGCATATAGTGTCTTAATACCATGATAGTGGTATAATATTAAGAATATATGAAATTGAAATAATGTGTTTCATTACACAACATACTGTACAATAGATGCTGCAAATGGTTATGAATTTCCTGATATGCACAATGGCTCTATTCAGTGTGTGGACAGTGTAGCATTATGAAGTCCAGTCACATCATACCATTTGCTGGAGCACTGTAAAATACTGCCATGTGTGGGGTGAGTCTAGCATAAAACCAAGCCTGGCCTTGTAAAAAAGCAGAAAGCTCTTAAGCTGCCCCTCAGACACATAAGACCTCAGCACCTGTGCAGGGGTCGCTTAAGTGTCAGCCTGTAACCACATGCATTCAGCAACAAGTAGCCAGCCTATCGTACATGTTTACCTTTATTTTGGGTCTAATGTTTTTTAGCGCTTTGTTTTTTTCTGCGGCCGCGCCGTCTCCGTCGCTTCCACGGAGAGTGCCACTCCATCTTTGATTTGAAATATCGGGCTGGGAAATGCTCTCACCCCCTAGGCAGTGACTGTATTTCAAAAACTGAAATTTGAGTGAGTTTTTCTGAAGTTCCCTGTGGTGCTGTTCTTTCGGACCACAACAGGCCACAAATCTGGCAGCAGCAGCTTTCCCTCAGTTGAAAATACAGAGGAACATCCACCCATTAAAGTGCAAGAGGACTCTGGGTACAGCTGGAATGTAATAAAATGTATTAAAAAAAGCCAAATTTGACTTTACACAAAGGATCTAAGAGCGTCTCAGAACCAAATGAGGGATATAAAGGAACAAATAGATCACAATCTTTTATTTATGGGATATGAAGTAAAAAGGGTGTTCACATCCTGCATCAGAGGATTTGGTTATCACACAATAATACAAGAATGCTCTGACTGCAAAGAGGGGGAAAAAAAATCTTTTGCCATAAGGCCACAGGACATGAAATCATGCCACGTGTTAATCCTCATTTGGAAATGATTTGTGCAATAATAATATATTGGCAATTTTCCTGTTTGGGATTTGCATATTAATTAATAGGGTATAACATAATCATAATATTCTACTCCTCCACAAATGAGAATGTGTTCCATCAAAGAATGAAAGCAACATAATGGAAGTCTTTAAACAGAAACATTTGAATGTGGCTTGGCATCATTTTGTTCCTTTGTTCAGCGCAGATGAAAAATGACTTCAATACAGGACGGATTACAATTTAACAAAAATCCCATTGCTGGGAAAACACCCAAACCTTACTCTCTTTTCTTTGGCAACAACCCCCGTTATGAATGTTGTCCATGTCTGTTTTGAAGATTAATGACAGCGGGGCTAACATAGACACAAAGCCCAACAATCAAGAGGGTGTGAATTGTTATGTAACTCTTGATTGGGGAGGGAAATCACAATGGTGGAGGCATTGATTTTCTTGTTGCCACTTCCTCCTGTCAGGTTATTAACCGGAGCTTTGTTGCACCATGTGCCGTCACACACACAAGACGTTCTTGTAAATATCAGTTTGTGAATACAACATCGCAAACAGAAGCACCGGCACTTTCCAGTGTCACCTTGTAAATTCCTCTCTCCTGCTTTGCATGCTTCATATTCTAGTGCTTTGCAAAGGAAGAGACCACCATGTGTTTGGGACATACTTTTGTCCACAACAGGTTGTTCTCTTTTTTTTTTTTCCCTACTGCGCACAACAGGTTGCCCCCAACCCCGTGCCTCACACCCAAGCACCACTCAGCCACTTCCTCCTCTTGACTTGATGACCAGAATAGAAGCGCCAAAGTGACATTGACGAGCCCACTAGGCCTGAGCCCACCCTGGGATGAGGCTGGTGGAGGACCACCCCAGCGGGCTGCCAAGCCCAGGGTGCCTGGGCCAATTTACGACCCCCACAAGAGCAGATTGCATTGCAGCCACTTTGAGAAGAAGTGGCAGGGTGAGAGACACAGTGTGATTGCATGTCACCTGCTTCCTGCCATACAAAGTTGTATTTTTTAATGTATATTACTATCACAAATGCTGAGCTCTTTTGTTGCTTCTTCATCACCACTATCATCATTATTATTATTATTATTTTTTTATCATTGTTGTTATTATTATTATTGCTATTCACTCCTGAAATTGATCAAATTGCATTTGGCCTTCAAAGGTAGACAGTAATCAGAACCACCCCTGCAGTCTGACTGTATAAAATCACTGAAATTAAGACCAGACCGGACTGAGGATGAGGCATAATCTACAGCAGATTCTTCCCTCAGCTTGAATAAGGCTTTGTAGCGTGGCTTTCCAGCCTCTCTGCTTGCTGTGGTAACAAGCCCCTTCTGTGACCAGGGGACAAAACATTCATAAGCACAAGGTAGGGTTAACATCCTTCCCTTACCTCCTTCCCTACCTCCCCCTCAGACAGAGCGAAGGGTGTACTCGGAAGCAGCTTTCAAGCCCCCTCCCCAACTGGCCCGCACTTTTTAACCAGCCTTTGCACAGCCCAGTGTGCACGCAAGGCAAGCCAAAATAGATAATGAGGAATGTCAGCCCAGAAAAAGAAAATCACCTCTACCAAGTCCAAGCTGTTCTGGAGGACTGGGCCGCATTCCATAGCAACTTTGAGTGATTTATTACTAGCAAAAAAGACAAGTCTTCCGAAAAGACATTTAGCTACACAGCTGGTTAGCGCCAACTGGTTGTGACTCGTGATGAATAATGACATCCCTTTGAATCAGTAGCTTTGTTCCTCCATGTCTGGGTGATGGATCGTTCTTTTGAATTAGTTTTCAAGATGTGCAGATGATCCATTTCATAATTATTAGTTTTCTTGACAGAGAACTGCAAGAAGTCATTTTGCTCTCCTGTGGGTCGGTTGTGTTATCACGTTTCCGTGGCCTACGGGCTAGGAGAGATGTCCACTTTTCACTGCGCTCATCAACAGTAGATTCAGGGTCCATACAAACCCAATTAAGAATCAATTTGAGCCAGTGTCAGACAGTCTGGCGCCTGGAGAGGGGGTAAATGCTTTTGATATGAACATTTTATCGTTGTCTCGCAGTCTTCCACTGTCTAACAGGCAGGCATGTGTAAAATATCTGTCATGAAACCTCATGCCTGGATACTACCACACTAACAAGTCAACCGGCCTTCACACATGGCATGCATATGAAAGGCGAGGTGGGAAACCAGTGGTGGGGAAATATTGATATGTGAAGCTATTTCCCTTGAAAGCCATAAATCATACAATAGTTGAGAACAATGAGGTTTTGACAGTAGCGATGATTGGCATATTTATTCTGCCTGCTGTTCAGTCTCCACTCAGTCCCTGGACAAAATGTCATATTATGAAATGTGCTCTCACATCAAATCAAACATGTTTATCGGCCAAATTGAAGCGGTCATCACGAACGCTTTATAGAAAACACCTTTGCTGCTCCTATCTCAGCACAAATACAATCAGAAACCGCCTTCCACACACAGAAACACCCTTCCACTTCACATGTAGTATACATCTACAGGAGTAGGCTGTATTTATGTCTGATTGTTGCATTTCAGACGAGGGTTGCAGCACACGACAGGGTCTAATGCCTGAAACCTACGCTCTAGCAACCTGTTTCTTGTAGTGCCGTGCATGCTGAGATATTTGTGGCTCTGAAATGTTGTGATTATCTGCTGAGGCAAAGTTGTGCGCATAAGAGGCATATATACCTGAAGAGCAAATAGGTAGCTGAATAACAGGCGCAGCTCAGGAATGAGGCATATTTTCTGAACACGTTCACATTTTCTGAACACTTAGTAATTTTTTTTTTTCACCACACAGAAAAGGTCTTCCAACTCAATAGACATCAATAATGTCGTTCAGACTCTTATTGATTGAATGACTAAGTTCACTTAATTAAAATTATAAAGACCGGGCTATTGATTTGACACATGGGCAGCATCTGGGGGCAAATAATGTAGGTGCACAATTTTGTTTACGCTTGTGGCCAGCTATAATTTATAAGCAGCTATTTAATCCAAACATATTCTGGTCCATTTGCCCTTTTTCTACTACAGGCAATTTTTACATTGATTTGGGGAAAAAAAAAAAAAAAAAAAAGAAGTTGGCCATGTATTGGCTGTAATCACCAGCTGATAACAAAACCCACCAGAGAATCATAATCATATAATTAAATACAGATAAAATACATGGGACTTAATTTATAAACGGGATGCTTATTATTAACCTAAGATTTAAGAATAACATAATATTTTTAAAAGAAGCCTCCTAGAGATTTTTTTTTAAATTGCCGTCATGGAGCAACATATATATTTTTGACAATCTCAGTGTTGTTTTTTTTTTTTTTTTTTTTTGTCATTATTTGGTACACAGTGTCTCGAAAGTATAAAATGACACATAACTCTCGACTCATCCATGCCTCACAAGATTTGCAAGTAAGTACGGTACTTCAATTAGCGTGTTTCTGTTCAGAAAATAAAGGTTTCTGCTTTTTTTTCCCCTCAGCTTTTCAATGGATGACTGACTGTTTTAACCCATGAGAATATCTGCCGTTCTGGTGGTTTTATGATTTATTGTGTCTGTGGGAGTCACAGTTAAACCGTGTGGCATGCTTCTGAGCTGCAGGTACTAAAAATAGAGGCAGTCCCAGACCTCCTTCTTGAGTGACAGGATTCCTTCCGATGGCACGCAAAGATGACCCGTTAACTCTTTTCCTAAAAAGTTTATCATCATGTATTTGGGATGTCTTTTTCCAACTTCTGCCATAATCAGCAGTTTTTTTTTTCTCTACACTACCTGCATGACAATTAGAATATCGGAAAAAGACATATATTGTCGGGTAAATTTCAGTATTGTGAGTGTACAAAGATAGGTCAGCCTAGGCAAGTGCACAGCACAACAGTGTTGGGAAACAGCTTGAATGTCAGCTACTGTCAGAACAGAATGATTAGATGCTGTAAATCTTTTCTATTTCTATTCGATTTCCTGTTTTTCTCTGTTTTCCTCTGTTTTAACGCAGGAACAATCAGCATCTGTTTCCAGTTTGTCGTGTCTCAGCCTATATGAGGCAGAAGGGCGACTACCGCATAACGACGCAGCAACAACACTCTTATAACCACACTCAAAAATAAATAGTCACCATGGGAAAACTAACATGCCCGTGTATTTTAACACAAACTTAAAAATGTGCAACAATTTCAACAACAAGGATAAATTGAGCTTCTTTTTTCAGATAACTGATTTTTGCTGAGGCACGTTGTTATTTTTGGAACAAATTGCACAGTTCAAAAGCACTCACTTTTATATACGTTATTATTTATTTTTTCAATTCCTTCCCCCATATACGAGTGTGTCACAGACATCCCAAGGACATCGGAAAAGCAAAGTCCTATGATCCAAAGAGATCTAGAGAGGAGACAAGTCTGGATCCATGTTGGTTGTCAGATTTTATCTATTGTAGAGAGCTGGATCCGCTTTCTATGCTTGATCTAACTTCTGTCAGCAGAGTCTGCAGTCGACAGAGTCGGCAGTCGACAAAAGTCCCACGGGAAAAAAATGAAGGACTGCACGGTTTCCAGAAAGAAGTGTATATTCTATGATTCTGATATTAAAAACAAGCTATCTCCAAAGCAACTTTAAGGGCCCAAGCCACAGAAAAAAGGTTACCCCATCATAGGAAAATATGGATAGGGAAAAATGAGAGAAGGTTTTGTTTACGCTCAAACTGATGTGACTGTCACTGTTGGACTACCAAATCAGCTGTTTGTCAGCCATTTGTAAGTGTGTATCAACAGACTATTGTAGGCAAGACAGGTGTGACACCCCTGATTTCCATCTACAAGACACACAAAATAAAGGCCTGTTTGTAGCATCTGCTCGACTTTGAACTTTACTCTAATTGATAGGCTCACAATTACTCCAGATTGCGTCTTCAAAGTGAAACTTGGTTCATAAAATAAAAGTCAGAGCGGAGAAAGCACGCAGTCTGATTTAGTATGAATGTCGAGCAGTTTGGCTGTGGTTGAGCATTATAATAGAAAATTTTTCATCCTGTGAACCACCCTTACAAGGCTATTGGTATAATGATTATACCCACCCCTTTTTTGCTGCCCTGTGATTACAGAACCATGTAAAGCTGTTCTACACAATAAAAAATGGATGCCGCATGGCATTAGCTTCCTCTCAGTGCGGACAGAACAGTGTTTTTGTCTGCTTGGAACAAGAGTATTTATCAAATCCCACAGAAAATCCCTCAAAACTCATTGTAGCCCCTTTGATTTTTTCTTCTTTTCTTTTTTTTCAATAAGTATCTTTTTCCTTTCAGTTCGAGATTGCCTTTGAATTTGTGGCTTTTGATCTTAATGAGTAAAACCACCTAATAATGACTCAAGACATATTTACCGCAACATTCCCTACTACCCTGTTATTTACCGCATGAGTGTTTGTTGAAACACCCCACAGTATTATATGAGGTTTTGCCTGTAATGTGAACAGCTCATTTGAAGGGGAACACACATGCACGAGAATGCAAAATCAAAGACAATATGGAGGAGCGGGGCAACTCGGATACTGAAACACGGCGACTCTCTTGGGGGGGGGGGGCGGCTCTGCGGCTGCTAAAAAGCCACAAAAATGCTACCACCAAAAAATCCAATTATCACTGCTTTAATCCTATATAAAGTATGTTGCTCGCAGTCATTGGAAATTATGTTGAATGTGTATTTTTAGTAGATGTTGGTTATCGTTTTCGAGTGTTTCTTCAGTGAGGTATGTAAAAAAAAAAAAAAAAAAAAAAAAAGATGTTAAAAATCTGTTGTTACAAAAGAACGGCTGTAATGCAAAAGTGCAGCCGGTATTGTAATCTCACACACAGGACTATTGTGTATTGTCATGCACATTGTGTATATATGATGTTGACCAATACAAATACAGGAGGGAGACGAGCTCGGGCCCGGATGGAAACAAGGCCAGCCAATAGGATATGTCATGGCTGCTCTCTTATATCAAAGCTTCATTACAGAGAATAGCAGTAACCTAACAATCGTGAGAAAGAGTGCAGGGGGAGGCGATGCATATGTATGGATCGCATTCATTCTCCTCAAGGCTAAACAAAGAGTCAGATGAGCTAGGCAAAACCTACAGTCAAACATGGACCTGTCAGAAAAGGGAGCAGGCTTTTTCTTTCTGTCTGTCTTTTTTTTTTTTTTTTTTTGCTGTCATAATTTCAGCGCTTCTCAAAGTGGAGGTCAGTAAAGAACCATAATTACCAGCTACGATTCTCTTCTTTTGATCAATAGCGATCTTTAGATGTGAAATCCATTTACACTCCAGATGAGTCGGGGAAAAAAAAAAAGAGAGAGCCTTGCTTTTAGTTGTTTGTGCTATACTATTTCTTTTTTTTTTTTTCCTTGTGGTTTTTGATTGTACACTGAACAGAGGCGGGCTGCAGCTCAAAAAAAAAAAAATGAAGCCAAGCATTTCTCTGACAACTTCATAAGGCCTTAGAAAACACAGAGAAGGATCAGTTGTGTGTATTTACACTACACTGACCACGATGAGCACAACACAAGCAAGACGGGCTCTCCTGGGTCAGTTCAAATGAAGGGGAGAGTTTATGCTTTCACTACTCCATACACAAACATTATTTCTCTAAATAAGAATATGTGCCACTGGATCAGCGTCATTACATCTGTTTTCTCTTACCCTGCTATTCTTTATTATGTAAAACTACGCCTTGGAAAACATGCGAGCTCTGCACTAATCCTCTCACTTTCCACCTGGTGAATTTGACCCAAATTCACATTTCCCCTGTGCGGCCAGGGGACTGTTTTTTTATTGAAGCCACGTGTAACGGAGACCACTGACCCGGCGGTGTACTCTTGGCTTAAGAGAAGAAGAAAAGAGAATTGATATTTAGGACATTAACAGTCCCAAACTTGGCTATCGAGTTTTTGTTGTGATTAGACAGACCTTTCTCAGGCAGATATGTCCTTCGCCCATATTTGCACCACTGAAATAGCTCTTTTATCACAACGTTGAAAGCAAGGGTCTAAAAATAGGGATACTGTCAGTGAAGAATGAAAGCTCCCACTAACAGTATAATATCACGTTCAAAAGGAAACGGCATGGTGCTGAACTTTAGAAACCTCAGGAAAATGTTACCATAAACCTGTTTCCAGCTGGGCAGATCATTTTCCTTCCAGCACATCGATTGTTGAGAAATGACAACACAACTTCAGATGATATTTAGAGGTAAAACGACAGAGCTCAGGCGGCGTATCAGAAATACTGCATGTTGTGTGAGCAGCGAGGTGGCTGTGCAGAGGCACCTTTGCTTTCAGTGAAGACACAACTGGCAGCAGAGTGCAGGTAAGCATTATACATCTCATGAGCCATTAGTGCACCGTGCTGCTTTTCCTCATCCCGGGTGTAATGGCTGCTAATGATAGCCCTAGTTAGGTGGTCAAATAAATCTGAACATTATGAAATAACATTTATTCCTTCATTTCCTGTTCCTGAGCATTGTGTTGTAGCATTGCCAGCGCTCTTTGAAACTTGAGAGAAGGAGGAACACGTGGCCGGCAGTGTGACAGGCCAAATTACTCAACAAATTATGACTGAATTAATAATTGGATCTGCCTATTGTACAAACGTGATGTTGTCCAGTAAAAGATCATTCATTGCATTTGAGCTACAAAAACCACTTCAATACTAATGTTTTCCAGCTTTCCGTATAATCCTAATGGGCTTCCAGCTTTGAAATGTAATTTCACTGACGAAGCAGAATCATTTCCATCCCACTCCGTAGTTAGTTTTGTCTTTCTGGGTGCAAAGTCAGTTAACATCTTGGTCTCCATTTACAGCTTTAAAATCAGGACTCAATTTAGCCAATTCAAATTGTAACCAGCAGAATAGGTTCTATAAATAAAGACAGAGTAAATGCACAGAAAATTCACCCTGCGGCATACATAATTTTTTTTTGTCTTCTAAGGCCACGCATCTCTGGAAACTACATAGTAGTGGTAATCTTCAATAATTCAAACCAGAAAATGACCAGAAATACAAACCTGTAATTACCCTTAAAAAAAAAAAAAAAAAAAAAAAAAAAAAAATCATTATTCCTATAGCATTCCTATAGGGACTTGCGGTGTGTGTGTGTGTGTGTGTAGGACTCAAAAGTGTTTATAGTGGCCTTATGTTGCTTTATGGTATTATATCTAATATATTTTCAAGATAGCATTCTTACAGTACACACATAAGACATTATATATTATCATTAGACCAATTACAGGGTTTATGATACATCAGGCTGACACTGCCCTTTAAAACTTGGATACTTGGACACTGGCCAGTCACTGTCATCCACCTCCCACATGATAGATTCTAACTGGCCAAAAATGTTGTATTATTTATCAGTAAATGCTCTTGAATTTTTTCACGTAGCAATCTTGTTTCTGAATAAAACTTGTTATGGAAAGCAGTTCATATGAATGACATACCTATTTAATCTATTAGAATGTCAATATTGTGGGGTTAGACTACTTGCATGGTCACAGGCAAGAAAAGTTGCCACAAATTACTTGTACATGGGGAGGAAATAAATGCAGAACTAACATGATGATGCGCATGAAATCTCTGCAGAATGACTGGGGAGATTTGGGTTAAAGGTCCAATATTAGCTTTATTAATGCGGGCTGTCAAAATTAGGATGCGAGCCAATCCGCGTCCAGCTCAGACTCCGCTCCAGGTTTTGCGCTCTTCCCTCCACAGCCAGCTGCTGCAGAGCAGGCGGCTGGTGCGCCGTTTTTCCTCGCCTTGTTTGCCTCCAGTCCGGCTGTACCGCTGACTGTCTGCACGGTGTGTGGATGAGGCGCAAAGGGAACAACCAGGAGCGCACAGACACCCCGACTAAAGAAGTGAGATTTAGCCATGTTTGGACTGTATCTGTGAACTAGGCTGCCGGAGACTTTCCGAAAGACTTGACACCGCTGGCGAAGACGTGCGAGGAGTTTTCATTTTTGAAACGAGTGGGGTGCATCTCGTCTCCTTGAAGTGATCCCGTGTTTGCAGCCGATCCACTGCGCTCATATCGGAAGGAGCCTGGGTGCATGCATGGGGGGCAGCAGCGACCATTACTTTTGAGCAGACCCCCTTTCGCCATGGAGCTATTCGCCCGGTCCTCGGGGACGTACTGGCCTGAAGTCGGAGCGATACCTGCCGCACGGGAAAGCACCATCTGTCCCCTGTAAAGAAAGTGGAGCATGCAGCCGAGCCACGGCCGTCTTTGTGTGACCCGCTGTTCAGTTTCTGGGGGCCTCTTCTAAGAGAAAAAAAGAGGGGGGCTCTACTCTTCTTGGTGCTGATCTGAAATTCACACTCCACGCCAGAAATCCAGATTTTGGCACGGCGCACCAATGTAAGTAACCATTAAAATGGATCTTCAAGAGTTTTTCAAGGGAGATGCTGGCTTATTGCTGCTGGAATGAGCTCCTTGCTGAATCAATACCATTTATTTAAAACTCCCAAGGACCGGCTCTGTAGCAAATTTGAGAAAATGGGCCAATAGGCTACTCTAGCAGTTTGTAACAGCTGTAACGGGATAAATAAACAGCCCGTGCTGTGATATTATAATAGAATAAAATACACAAGGGGAGCCTGTAAACGGCGCATGTTATGAAGTTGTATTGGGATTATCTGGAGGAGGCTTTCAGTGGAAACAACCTCAGTATAATGTCAGTGAAAAGCTCACAAAAGGCCACTTTTTCTAGTCACCTGACTAAATTGAGAAAAGGGTGCTTACGGGTAATTGAACACTTAAATTTCTGGTGGCTTAATAAGCCCCCAGCTAGGCTCCTTCACATGTTACAAATGGGAGTTGTTGCTGAATGTAATAGATTTTCAAAATCTAGTCAAGGCTTTGGCAGAAGAGTCTCAGGAATGGATTAACAATTGACTTATTTTTTTATTTTTATTTATTTATTTATTTTTTATTGTATAAATTATCCATGGCTGAAAGATAGCAATTAGCGTGATAACACTGTCCAAACATCGCTCACAAAAACATCTCCACCCAGTCCAGGACTCCAGGAGCTAAGTAGTTGGATGTCAGTTACTGTCTCCATTTACTTCTCCATTTTGCGGCTATAAAATAAGATCATTTCACAGAGCATGTATAATTCACAGACCAGAGCCAGCCATGTGTGATGATGGGGCCGGCACAGACACACACACAGACACACACACACACACACACACACACACACACACACACACACTGAGAGTTTTTATAGGCAAGGGAACCATATCTCATTCTCACGTGACACTTAGAGATAGGGCTGCAGAGACTTTACCCCAAAAAAAAAAAAAAAAAACTGTGCAAGACTGAAAAGAAATGGCTGAAAGATGAAGGCTAAACTCTTCTATACGTATTCCATACTGTAGCTGTCAAATCTGGGCAGTGGTGCAACATTATATAAGCGTCACAGACAAGGTGGGAAATTGAGATGTCCCTCCAGTCAGATGCTGGTTTATTGGCCTTTATTGCAGGTAAATATTCCTGATTTGCTTTTCAAATCCTGTGTTTCATCATGCCAGTCCATTTTTTGGGGGGAGTGTTGGTGGTAAACAGTTTAATTCCTATGAGAGGTTGTAGCTGAGAGGTTATAAAATTCTGGAGACAGACACATTATATAAGCCGTATAGACGGGGTGGGAAATTGAGACCTGCCACCAGTCAAATGCTTGTAAACTGTGACTGTGGCGGCTGAGTGTTTTCTGTCCTCTCTGCCATTTTGGTAGGTCAGGAAAACATCATTCTTTCCTGTTGCAGAAATTTAGATGGCAGGGATGATGGTGAAAGTGGCTACTCATTATTGACAACATGTCAGCCGCTGTTACCTGTAGATAAAAAGGTCATTTTCTGCCCTGCCAAGAGGTTTTATTGGCCCTCATGCACGTGAATGAAGATACTTTGATCGGTCTCAGTGGCTCTCGGTGTTTTCGCTCGTGACCCCTTGAAAACAATGCTTACTCGTGGCCCCCTGTCACAGGCGGCATGGGTTCCTGCTCAGGTTGTTTCATCTGCTGAATTATCAGAGGAGGCGTCACATGTTAAAACCACACAGTATGGGATAGAAAGCAGAAAAAAAAGAGTAACATCAGAAATTTTCCATGTTATAAGTTGTTGTTTTTTTCCGCTTGTGTCTTAATCATCCTGCGTCAACCAAAAATGATCTCACAGCCACCCAGTTTGAGAAGCACTGATCTATCTGAAAGGGCTGGGCGATATTGCCAAAATTAAATATCGCGATTTTTCAGACCGAATACCTTGATACTGACAGTGTGATGATATTTTAGGGATGAGTTTTCATTCTTATATAAGATGCTTGTGAGAAAACTCGAAAACTTATGAATGGTCACAAGTACCTAGTAATGTGTAATCAGTATTTACCAATGAATAATGTGGGTATAATGAGCAGGTAAAGGCATTTCACTCTATATACGCTATATTACACATGGTAATCATAAAAAATGTATAACTCTACTGTAACACAGATTTTAAGAACCGGATAAAAGCAACATTTAAGTTATAATTATGGTTTGAGCAATTAAAGCTTTACTTTATTGCTTTACTATATCAGGCCGATATCAGCCCGCAAAAAAAATAAATAAATTGGATATTGATATCGGCATGTTCATGAAATCCAATATGAAACCGGTTTTCTCTATCTTTTTTTTTTTTTTTTTTTAAAAAGGGTTTTTGAAATTGTTTGACAGTGTCTCTCGTATCTTTTTATTTTGCATTTGCAGTATTTGCTCACATATGTTTCATTAAAAGGAGATTTACTCGTGTTTTGTTTTGTTTATTCTGTTGTATAGTAATTTGAGTATGGACACAAAATAATGGTCTGTAGCTGAACTGCCCCTCCACCCCCCCACCCACCCAACACACAGACACACACACACGCATACATTCACTGTTACACACAGACACACACTCACTGTTACACACACACACACACACACACACATCTCACATGCCCCAGACGTGCTGGGCTGGTCCATTTGTCTATGTTGTCTTGGGAGGAAGTGCCATCTCATCTCACATTGCGCAAATGGTTTCAATGCATCCTAGTGTGAATTCTAGCGGGTTTTTGTAACTGCCAATTTCCATATCAAAGTGTCTGCATTTCAATAGGGAGAACTTGAGCTACCAGCCCCCTTCCTCTAAGCAGTTTTGTTCTGACAGAGTGTTGCTGCTGCTGTAGGCTACTGACGGATTGCTGGACACTGCAGTTGGTTGTCTGTGCCTATGTGTGTGTGTGTGTGTGTGTGTGTGTCTCTCTCTCTCTCTCTCTCTCTCTGTATATCTGTGAGTAACCATTTCTGCAAGTGCTGTGTTGGAACGATTGAGATTTACTGTGGATTGAGAGAATTTGTAGGCCATAATCTACCACCAAAAGCCTCATATTTAGTCATCATTTTGGAGCACGTTTAAAGAAGTATTCATGTTTGGGATTTAGGAAGAAGAAGAAGTAAAAAAAAAAAAAAAAAAAAAAAAAAGAGATTGACTCAGTGAAAACATTTCTCCTTGTATTTTTCACTCTAAGTAGAGACTCTCCAAAAGGTTGATGTTTTCCTGGAAGAGGAGAACCCACTGTGTCAGTGACTAGAAAAATGCATAAAGACGTCGCTGAAAATCTGTGCACATATTTCTGAATGGTGTTTCAGCCGCAGCGGTCGACATCTAAAATGCCACAAATGAATTTGTTTTCAGCAACTTGCAAAACAAATGGTTCAATATCCCGTTCGATAAGGGTGGATGTTAAGACCCCGAGCTTTTGAGCTTTGTGTGAGGCACGGCTTTGACTAACTCGTGGTGTCTGATTGTTTATTTCTGCCACAGAGATAATGTTTATTTCCCATTGTATTCGCAGATGTTATTTGTCAGTGAAAGAATGCGGCACTGGGTGTTATTGCACAGTGTTTATTTTGATAGATTACTCCTCTTTTCAGTCTCGTGACACATGGCCTAATGTAGCAAATGCAACAATTTTAGGGTGAGATTAATAGATGAAAACACATACACGCACACACATACACACGCTCACACACACTCTCACCCTGCAAAGAGATTCAAAACAGTGCATCCTTGCCTTTCTGTATGCCCTTACTTTGGAAATAGGATCAGGATAGGTTAATAGTGAAAGCGTGCTGTCGGATGTGGCGTGGGAGTTGGCGATGGAGGTGTCTCTCTCTCTCTCTGTGTGTGTGTATGTGTGTGTGTGTTGGTGTTGCACGGAGACAGGGAATGTAAATGCCAGTGGAAGCGCAGCATCAGCCACTGCCATGGTAGGGGTCAGTGGCCCGGGTCATCCTGCTCCTGGGTAATAAAGTAAGCCAACCGCTCCCAACCTGCTCCAGCCTGTATAGAGGAGAGCTTGCTCCTTCCTTTGTTCAGACAAAATAACATCACAGGGCTTCAGAGGAGGCAGGAGTGGGAGGGCAGGTTGCAGTTTTTGAAAAGAGAGACCGAGGAAAAAGAAAAAGGAGAAAAAAAAAACAGAGGTTCACCTGCCATCTTCACTCACAGCACACTGGCTTGAGAGCTGTCTTGTTCAATTGCTCTGACACTTGCTCGCTGTGAAATGTTAGGCACAAACAAATGGAAGGCGAGAAAGGCAGATGAATAAAGGATAGATGCTGTATATTTGATTGGTATCGCTCTTAAAGGGGCGATACGCTTTCGGGCGCTCGTAATGCCGCCAGACATCAATGTGTGCAGTCCGGTGGCGTTTTGCTATGAAGTGCGCCGTTTTGGTTTTTTGGTTGTACCCGCTTTGCGTCATCCAACCTGCTTGCCTCATCTACTTCGACTTCACTTTCCTACGATTCCCAGAAAGACTTGGGACAACCCCCAAGAGGACGAGGGGGCTCTCTGTGCCGCCTCATGTAGGTGGAGAGAGAAATATCGACAGCGATGAAGCAGTGGGGCTTTCAAGATGAGAAAAAGCAAGAGTGGAGAGAAAACAATGCCGTGGTGTGCTGTGCCCAGCTGTTCGAATTATAAAAGAAAAACACTGAGGAGGAACACAGTCATTGCAGTCTTTTGAGACCGCTGTCGGTGGAGAAATTGGTATCTCTGCCTCCTCCTCAGTGGATTTCTCCTTGTATGGTTGTTGAACGTCAAAATGGGTGCAAAATGGCGAGGCTAGAGAGAAACCTTTGCTCTTTGATTCTGAGTGCCTGACACCAAAGCCTGACACCTACTTTTTATGTTTTAGACAGCTCAAAAAAAAAAAAAAAAATCTGCTCAATTGTAGCTGTGCTGGAAATAGCTGAACATGACATCACCTCATCTGTGTTGGGCCAGTTGTCCCGGGAAATAAGATAAATACTCCGCCAAAAACGGGAAAAATATGTTCCTGACATGCAAGATGCATTGCCAGTACAGGTTTTGAAGCCATGTTAAAGATTTTTTTTGCATTTTTCCTTTAGCTTCAAACGCCTCGTATAGCTTTTTTGTGGTTTGTTTCGCTCCCTCTCATTATATTGGGACAAATCATTTTGTGTTGAGATAGTTGACCCCATGTTTGAATGTGTTTTCTCTGCATATTTGCCAAGAGCATACATCTGAAGGAAGAAAAAAAAAACTCTGCCATACTACCACCTCCTGTGTTTAAAATGACAGTTAACTTTCCCCCACTGCTTTAAAATGGATGTTTAATGATCAACAGAGGCTTGCAGCTTAGGTCTGTAGCAGCCACGCTGGCTATATATGCTCTCACCACAGAGCTCCCCGGCGCACTAAGAAAGCTCCCCCCTTGGTGTTTTTAAAGGACGCCCCGTTCAAAGGAGGCTGATTTTTTTGAGTGATGGATCATCCGAGGTCTCTTTGGGTCTGGGTTAACCCTTTGGTGTGTGCAGAGCTGTCCCAGTTGGGGAGCCGTCGGCGGTGTGTGATGGATAGTCCCGGGTCTTTAGGCTTCATATATCAGAAGATTAGCACTGACCTGTGAGTTGTCTGGACCGCCCTCGGTGCTTCTTCACCAACACTGGCTGGCATTAGCATATGAGGACACGGCTGCGTCTCAGGGGGATACAAAGATAGTGTGCTTTATTTGGTTCTGTCATAGTATAGGTCACAGGAAGTGTGCAGATTAAAGGCTGAAGGCTTTGTGTTGGTATTAGGTGTATCTGGCAGGTCATCTGTCTTCCACAGATGAAATCCTTTCCTTGTTCCTCAGAAGATCCCTAAACAGTGTCGTGTAATTACGCCAGAAATTGTGGTCCAGGCGATGCTGCGCTCTGCAGCAAAATGTCTCCCATTTCTCCTTCATGGTATTCATGAATCATACAAAAATGTAAATGCGGGATGCGGTAGGCTATTACATCACTCGCTTTGCATTGAATAGAGGGAAATTGAAGCAGGTATACATCCACACCCCTTTTTTTTATTCAGCTGAGTACGCTCCAAGGCTTCTTTGTTTGATAGACAGTTTTAATTATTTTATGGACTCCTTTCAAATGAACAAAAAAGACACATTTGCTTGCTGAGAAATAATTCCATTTCTACTTACTGAACAGTTATGGCACATCAGAACCGGTGTCTTTTAATTCTTTGACTTTGCACATGTTGCATAATATTTTCTCACCCGATGCTGAAATCCTTTCACATTTTGTATTCTCATGCAGTGAATTGTCTGTCCAACACTTAAATGCTACCTCCCACGGTATTGCTGGCATTTGTTGCTGTTATATGTATGTTATATGTTATATGTATTGTTGTATGTATATGTATATGTTATATGTGTATATACACTCAGTGGCCACTTTATTAGGTCCACCTGCACAATCTAATACAATCCATTACAGCTGTTGTGCCATAAAGTTTACTTTTCTGCTGCCTATAATGCTCAGGTTTTCTTTTTGTCACAGTAACAGAGGTGTTCATTCAATTCTATGTTTGGCATTGAGCTCATAGTTAGAGCTGCCGTTGTACTGGACTGCATTTTATTGAGAGGTGTTTCCACTATTCTGTCCCCCTCATTGTATACAAAATGGAAGGACAAAAAATTGGAAACAGCTCTCAATATAATGCAGTACAAGACCTCTGCAAACTGCAGCCTCAATAATAAACACAGAATTAAACTGACACATTCTCCACAATGTCAACAAAAACTGAACATTGTAACAGGTAGGTATTATTAAAAGGTAGAATGTATGGCAGAGCTGTTACATTGAACTGCAGGAGATTGTACAGGTGGACAGGTGTACAGGTGTCTGTGTGTGTGTGTGCACATACACACACACATATTATAGGTGGAGAGAGAGAGATAGACTGATAGAGAGAGAGAGAGAGAGAGAGAGAGAGAGAGAGAGAGAGAGAGAAATAGAGGGAGAGAACAAAGACTTTTAATGCCAATTTCAAAGAGCAGTTTTCATGTCAAAACACATTGTTTCAGAGGTACACGATCACCTGCACTCTGGCAGCTCTTGTCTGCCGTGTCTAGCAGCGGTTCGATGCCCACTTGGTGTCACTTGGTGTGTCTTATGATGAAGCCATTATGTTTTTAAGGTGAGGAGATATTGTCAAAGCCCTTGAATGTTCTTTGGGCTGTGATTGGCAGGCGTTGTCACAGAAGATGAGAAGCTGTGGGAATCACACACCAAAGAGAATCTATTACCCAGGAATGGGGAGGTGAGCTTTCACTCTGTGTCAATGCAGTCAGCCATCTTGCTCGCTCCGTCTGTGCAATATACTGTCTCCATCCGTGCAGCAAGAGAGCGGCTTTCAACATGAATTTTGTTGGCTGCTAGAAGTAAATCAGGATGTTGATGGATATTTCCTTTTTGGTTCAGTTATATGCTCTCATAAATTATCAGGTAAGAGACCTCAGGGCGGCAAGTCTTGCAGAATGTTCATCACTG
This sequence comes from Myripristis murdjan, assembly GCF_902150065.1. NCBI lineage: Eukaryota > Metazoa > Chordata > Actinopteri > Holocentriformes > Holocentridae > Myripristis > Myripristis murdjan. The sequence goes on along the minus strand of NC_043996.1, from coordinate 21,509,708 downwards.
GCAGTGGATAATGTCTTTTGCGATACCTGCCAGTCAATATTACATCAGTGGCAAAATATCTGACCCTAAATGGCACCATGGCAAAAACAAAAACGAGAAAAAAGCAACGGAAAACAAAGGAAGGAAAAATGCAACCAATCTGGAATTCAGAACTTGGCCGAGTCAATTCCCTGCTTTCTTGTGGTGTTGTGTTGATTCCTTCCATTTCAAAAGCCCCTTTAATACAGAGAGACTGGAGGGTCGATGGGTTGAAGGGAGAGAGGGAAGCTTGTTGTTGATCAGCCAAGCAAATCAGATCTTGATATTTGAAGAGTGGAGTTGTGATTGCTAATCACTCCACTGCTGAGTTTTAATTAGGGGAGTCATAAGCATTCTGTCGTTTCTCGGCAGAGCTTTGGCGAGCATCAAACATGCTAAAAGGGAACAAACAATTCATTTTCTTACTAGTCATTATATAAAAAACAACCAGCAAATGGTTGTGGGTACTGTGTAATATTTTATTATACATACTACCTGTAGGTTTATCACTTTTAAAAATAATACACATCTTTGTTCTAAGTTTCTCTGCATTGTACCTTTGAATATAGCTAAGTTGGATGTTATGAAGGAAGTAGACATACTCTGAGAACAGAAATCATGCATGTGCAGTAATAATTTCTTTATAGTCACCAAAAAAAGACAACCTGAATGCAATCGAAAACTGTCTTCTTTCTTGTAGATAGCAGTATAGATTGGCCAGAGCTTATTTTCAATGGCTAGGTTTCTGTCCTGTGCTCCCTAAGACCTTTGTTAGGACGTTTTAATTACAGCAGAGCTGGATGTAATTGATCTAGGCTTAGAGGGATTTCACTGTCAATGAGAATGAGCCTGGGCGTTAATACAGCCTAGCAAATGCTTCCACCTCTCTGCTGCACTCGCACAGTCCTGGCGGAAAAGCGAGGCGGCGTGTCTCTCCTTCCCCATGCCTTAATTCAGCCAGGCATCTGTCTTTTACGTGTAATGGTTCAATCAGCCTCATCGGGCCAGCTGACACGGCGGCGGAGGCGAGTCTTCCTCAGCCTCCGCTTTACCATATCTGTTGCCAGCATTGTTGCCACCTGGAGTGTCCTCTTACGGAGCACTTTCTTCTTGGTTCCGTGTTGTCACCCACCATCTTTAAATTTTTATCAGGCTGTTAGATAATGCTTCCCGATAAGGGTGAATTATTGATGGTCTTGTTCGTATGAGTGGGACAGGGCAGGCTTTTAACTCTCTGAGCTGCTGGGTCTCTTATCCGGTAACTAAGGGACACAGCACAAACACCCAAAGGAATGATGTACTGGAGGAGAAAAAAAAAAAAACTGAGGCAGGGTGCTGAAAATAAAATAAAGAGAAGCATGCATCCTTTACACCACTGTTGGGCTAAGCCACAGCACAAGGGAAACTTGGCAGCAGAGAAAAGCAGTGCATCTACAGAAGCTTTCTCTCTTGTGTTTGAAGCATTGAGAAGTGGTGTGGTGGACGTTTATTTGTTGCTTATTTTGTTCGTTTATTTGAGATTTGTAGGGAGCACACAAAGCAGTCTGGATCATTTTTTTGTTTTTTTTTAAACAAACAAAAAGTTTCAGGGCATCTACTTTTTTTTTTTTTTTTTTTTTTTTTTTTAACAGGGGTGTGACACTCAGTTTAAAAATTGTGATGTGAAGCTGTCAGAGGAATAGCTAAATAAGTGAATTCCCGGAGGTTGAGTGGAGCTCACGAATCTCCAGAAGAAAAGGCCTGGAAATGGAAACGTGTCAATTTGCAATTAAAGATCGAAGAAGCTGTGAACTTTCAGGTAATGCCGAGCACTCACGGTCGAAGTGATTCTGATTAACTTGTACAAAACGAAGGCAGAGCACGTGTTCTTTTTTTCTTTTCTTTTTTTTTTTTCTTCAGAATTTCAAAAGTGGACTTATATGGTCATTCATCTGAGGCGTTTGTGTGTGTGTTATTTTCTTGCTCCAGTGCAGTCCAGACAGCATTTGTGAACATGACCAAACATTTCTCACAGGAAGAAACCACAGAGCCAACAGCCTAATCTGTGATGTCACGGCAGTCTGGAGACTGTTAATAGCTCCTCCATTGACTGTGAATGGGAAGCCAACATCCTGGATAAGAATGCCCCAATCAAGTATTTATGCCAATCTGCTAATGCCGAGCACTTATCTGAATTTTTTTGGAAAGTATTGAGGCATTAAATTTTTGAGGCAGATATCTGGTGTTCACTTACTTTGTTCCACAATAGTGGCAGGGCAGACTCTGAGTCATGCAAAGGGCTATTTCAAATGGCCTAATACTCACATTTTCTACCAAGAGGGGCTTCTCATCCAGTGCAATAAATTCAATAATGATCGTTTTTTTGCTGTCATGGGCTAATGATCACATTTCTCAGTGCTTTAATGTTTGCCGCCCGATCCAGACTATTTGTGATCTACTATCTAGGAGCACTTGTATTTCTTCAGATCGTGTTTTTTCAATTGCCTGATTACATTAATAGTGCTGTAATTAGCTCAGCTGCCACCGCCCCTCGACACGCTTGTATTGCAAACAGTAGCCTACAATTAGTTGCTACCAGACTGCTGTCCAGCTGCTTTCAAACCGTGCAACAGACTGCAGTAAGTGGTGGACGACGCTTGTTTACGGCAAATTGTGTTTTACCACAGTTTGCATAAATAAACAAGAGGGAGGAATTAATCACGTCTAAATATATTAATAAATGGATCAGTCATTGATTGAGGAACCTGTAGCCTATGCAAATGCACCGCTCACCCGAATCTGGCACCGTCGGATTGATGCTTTCCTAATTTAGGAGGCACAGAGTACTCGTATGAACTTAAACACCCACCTGAGCTGCAGTTTATTGCGCCGAGATCAGTTTGTAACGAGGGAATGTTCCCAGAAGATCGCCGTGCTTATTAAGCTCTATTTGAGAGGTAAAAGAGTCAATTTTCAGCTGAAATTTTATACTTTCATCCATGCCTCAGTAGAAGACATCTGCCTGTCAAAATCTCAAAGGTTCTATGTATTTAATGCATGAAGTCTAGCCAGTATTTCATGCCAACTCTGAACTCAATTTTTGGGTAAATTATATAGGCTAGTCATTTATAGGCTATGTTGTGCAATTATGTTGTTTTTTTTTATTCATTCTAAATTGTTGAAGCTTGGATTGCATCTGTGCGGAGTCTCCACAGTTCCGAAAAGTATGTTTTCAGCGCTTTTTTAATAGCAGGGATCTGTCTAACTGCCATGAATGAAGAGCCATTTTAAGCCCACTGCCAAATCTGCGCTGGTCCACCTTTCAAAATGAAAATGAGGTAGTTAACGGCTGAATCAGGGGTTGTAACTCTGAAATAATAACCTGGGACTGTCTCAGTGAACACGGGAAGAAAACGAGAAAGAAATGATGCACGCAGAAACAGGATAAACAAGTCCAGCCAGCTTCCATTTCACATTGGAAGCACAGCTTGATTCCTGATTCATTATCCCCAAAGAACACAGAGGGGCATGGAGCAAAAAAAAAAAAAAAAGAAAAATACACCATAAAAAGGGACTTAAACTTTGAAGTTACTAAATCATAATTACGGTGACAGCTACCTAGGTGAGTCTTATGATATTGAATGCCAATTAGTAGTATATGTCAGCTTCAAACGATTTCTGACTATTACCAGTTTTCAAAGTTAAATGAGGCAACTAACGGTGCTCCAAAGAGTCAGTACCCAAATTGCAAGTACATTGGTCCCAAAAAATGCAAGAAGTGTTAATGTGGTAAGGGGTACAGTCTGGAAAATCATAACAGCATTCGCCAAGCTGGCAAATAAGGACAGCGGCTGTCAGTCAAGGCTCAGTGACAGGGATAAACAGACACTTTCCAGGATACCTGGAAAACAGCTTAAAATGACCACAGAATTGAACCAACACCTCTGTGACACGTTCACAAAGCTGGTATTTATGGTCGGGACGTTGTTCACATACCGGTTTTATTAAAAGGCAAGGCACAAAGACCTGTTTCTCAATGAGCACGTTTACATGCAGACCTTATTCCTGTATTAACCGGAATATTCGCAATATTCCGGTTGCGCACGTGTCATGTAAACACGCACCGAACCCGATTAAGGTCATATTCCGGTTGGAGAGAATTCCGAATAAGCCCCCTGGCATATTCCTGTTCCAACCGGAATATTGGGGCATGTAACCACCTTAGTCGGAAAACTCCCCGAACCGGAATATTCAGTCACGACTGCGCATGCTCGACTCACAAGGAATTCTGTGGCGTCTTTGTTGCTATGGTTACCTGCAAGTGGGGAAAACGGCAGGGCGAACAGCAGCAAGAGCCAGGAGACTGCAGTCCACCTTCAGCTAATGAAAGACTTAAATATCACAGAGGATATCGATGGGAGAAAACATAGAAATAGCGACAGAAGAAGAAGAAAAAGAAGAATAAAACGAGGAAGAAGACTTCTTCGTCTGTTTTTCCGGCAGACCAGACGCCTATACGCGTACTGCTGCCCCCCGCGGCTGAGTGTCGCATTACATCAGAGAGTGGAATACGCCGAAACACGGGGGCATGCCAAGTAACATGTAAACGGAATATTCCAGTTGCCGCGGCGCAGTTACCTTAGCCGGAATATTGAGCCGAACCGGAATATGGTGTGCATGTAAACGTACTCAGTGTAAGAGGCATAAGCGTGAAACTGAGAAATTGGAAAAAAAAAAAAAAGTAATTTGTTCTGAGTTGTGTCTCTTTTTTTTTTTTCTTCCTACGTCCGGATGGGTTTACTTTTGGAAGAAGCCAAAAAAGACGTGTTCAACCCTCAATTTCTGCTGCCAACTGTTAAACATGGTGGTGGTGGATCTGTAATAGCATGGGCGGCCATCTCGTGGGAGTCAGGACGGATGATTGCTCCGTGTGTTTGCTTAACGGCAGAAATATGAGGCCATTTTGCTGGACTTGGTGCACCCTGTGATGCAGCGTTTACATGAAAACCAGGATAGACATCAAAAGCCTTTTGCGGTCTATCCAGTCATCAGATCTAAGCATCCTTAAACATCATGGGAATTTCTGTGGCACAGAGTGTGAAGTCAGTTTCCACCTCAAAGGAACCAGAGGCTTTCCTACTTGAAGAGCGGCCCAGTATCCCATTATGCACAGTTCAGGACTTGTGTGACAGCATTCCAGGGATTTAAGTTCTTACGAAGGTAAAAAGGTGGCCCTACCGCTTATTTGCTTTTTGATATTCATATATTACTAGGTGTCATGTTGCCCATCCACTCTATCTCTCCCCAATCTTGCATAGATCCATTTAAAGGCGCTTGCACTGAAAGCAACTCCTTATGTTTACTTTTCCACATGTCATTCATCATGCATTGTATATATGCACACACACACACACACTGCAGAGACTTGTTTTCAATGACCGTGACTGTGTGTGTTTATAACAATGACTGCGTGTGTTTATAACCTCCAAATTCGTGCCAGCTTCATTTGATGCAAAGTGCCACCCGACGCCACAATTCAAAAATCATCACTTTGCTAATGAGTGTGCACTGTAGCCCCGAAGATAAAGAAAAAAAAATGATTACGTGTCATCGCTGAGCTCAGTGAATGCAGACCACACACACACACACACACACACACACACACAGTCTGAAGTCGGTATGTAGTGCATGTGCAGGCCATGTATAGGTAATAAAAAGCAGATTGGGTTTTTGACAGAAAATGTGCCGTGCGTAGCGCTAAAAGGGGACAAGTGAGACAGAGGAGCTTCATAATTAAGCCGGTCCTGCAAGGTGGCGATACCAGCAGAATGGATCCAGGAAGTTGTTACTGTGGCAAAACAGTCACAGCGTTAAAAATGATTTCCAGGGGAAGGAAGTCATGTAACTTTTTAATAACCCCTGAAAAAAATCAATGCGGCGAACACAAGGTGTAAGTCAGGATATTAGAAGAAACAGCCTGTTTATTTGGTGAATATATTCTCTGACTCAAATCAAGTCCAAGTCCATGCCGCAGGACACTTCCAGCGGTGATGTTATTGATTTTAATGATTGGTTTAATGATTAGCCATGTGGTTTTGGGTGGGATGCAGATGCTTGTATAACGAACACAGCCGAATTACATGGCGCGGCCGTTACACGAGCTGCAGCCGTGGCTCACTTTTTAAATGTCAGAAATACCACAGGTAGTCTCAAATCCACTGCATTCAGTAATGCATGAATGAAATAATGAGCTAGCGCTGATGAAAGCTGAAAATTTTATGTTCGGGATTTGTCTCTGGACTGTCAAGTACTTGCCCCCGGAAAGGATTGAATTTTGTTCACTCCATGTGCATGCAGTATATTTTCTAGTAAATCAGACACTTATTTGGCACTTTCAGTTCTTGGACGTGAATGTGTCAATTTGCCATTGTAACCCTCAGTCATAAGCCGCATTCGGACGGGATTAGTTTTTACAGGGGGAGGAAGGCCGGTGTAATCATGTTTGTAATTTAGTCCTGTCCGAATCTGCCATGTCAGTGATTTGTATGGACTGCGCGTGCCTCTGGCAGCAAAAATCCCAGCCTCTTTTGCCTCTTATAAAATGTTCAGCAGAAATAACCTTAGGTAAAACTAGCCCCGTCCAAATTGACATTCATGAGGTTGTTGAGATTTGCTCTTCACGTTCTTGTGGCGCTCACCCCACGCTGAGATCAGTCCCAAACTCTCAACACTGGGTCCAGATGCAACTTTTCCCTTTGCTCTTGCAGCCGCGCTGTTTTATTATTGTTTGATCATGTCGCCTGCAGTTGTGGAAGTGGAGTGTGATTCATGGTTCATTTTTGGTGTGATGACAACGTGTAAACGAAGTACACACTCCCATCTCTGTAATTTTAGAGGCTGATTACACTCATCTTTTCATCCCGTGCGAACTGCTCACCAACATTACACATGTCCCGTCGCTACTTCAGCGCACGTTCTCCTGAAAAGTAATCTCATTCAGATAGGGCTATGGAGTGCAGGCTCTTTACATCATGCCAGTTCATTTGTTGAACGTCAACACATCACCTGGAGTCAATGAAACTTAAATTCTCCCAGTCCTTGTCCTTGAAATGTGTTTACATGATCGCTGAATGAATGAATGACACTTTGTTGTGCGTTCCACTTGTTGTGAGTTTGTGTGTGAGTGCCGTTGCCAAGCCAATCTCGGTTACCCTTGTAAATCGTGATTAAATATTTGAGAGAACTGGGGCTGGGCTGTGTGTGTATGTTGTGTGTGTGTGTGTGTGTGTGTGTGTATGTTTGTGTGCGAGGATAAAGAGCATGCAGGGGGAGTGCAGGCGTGGAGGAGGTGAGAAGTGAGGCTTTCAGCGAAGATACGAAAAGTCTGATTGAAAGAAGAATCTCTCTGTTGCATGTCAGCGTTGAGCTGCTCTCTGCTCCTCTCCGGTGACCCCACTGCTTAACCAACTGCTCTAAGGTCAGCCTATTCATTTCACTGCCAAGGAGAGATGGCTGCCGAGCCCAAAGAGGAGAGTAGCCCTTTCTCCAGCACCAGTAAATGAAACTGACATTTTTGTCAGTTTATCCCCGCACACATTCAAATTTGTAGTCCAGTTTTTGCCGAATACATTTGGGCTCATTAACACCAAGTAACCTTTACAAATGGGCCTGCTGGAGAAAGCAAAAATGGATACGCTGCCAAAAGATCGACTTGAACACAGCAACCCTTGAGTTTGCGCGACATCGAGGCGAGTAACAAAGTTAGTAAACTAACTCTGTGACTGATGGATAATCTCGATGATGGCGATGATGATAGCGGTCATAGGTGGCAGAGTGCTTTCAGCGGGTTTCTCTTTTATCGGCCGCCGGGTTACGACAGACACAAACTCTTCACATTCAGTTTAACCCTTGTTACCGTGTGTTTGCCCGCTCCTTCACACAGCCCTCTTCAAGGCTATACAGTCGCCTCTCTGTATTTTCATTCGACACTAACCTGGTTGTTCGGTCTGGGCCGCCCTTCTTTGTTCCTTTCACTTTTCTAAGCTTCTTTGCTTGCCCCTCTCTGTTTCACTATGTCCATCTGCCCGCTGGCACTCCATCTTATCTGCTGCCTCAATCATTTGGCCAAGAGCCTTGGAACACACCAACTGTTGTACGCTCTCAACAAAAATAGTAAAACGCTGCACCTTTAAGAGGTTCTCTGGTTTGCCCCTGGATAACAGAGTGCAGGGAAGAATATGTCAGCACAGAGGCATTTTTTATTTTTATTTTCAGAGGTGCAGGTGCCAGCTCGAACCATTTCAGCATAAGGTAACTAAACATGAAAAAACACAAACATTTAGTTTGCCAATGTATCTTGACTTGGAACACTACACCTTTTTTCAGGGAACGGATTCAAATGAGAAATTTGTATTTTTAAATCTTACCTGCTGTTCAGTCGATGATGTTATAACAGGGTGTCCGCGAGTCCTTCAAAAATCTGAAAATATGCCATATTCAGTTTTATGAATATTAGCTAGCCCTTTAAAGCCATTGAATAGTTTTAAACTTGAATAAATGATGTCTTATTTTCACTACAAACATTTTATCTGCAAATGCATTTATCAGACTCTTTCTTTATATAAATAGGTCAACTGCTGCACCAGAGTCAACATTTCTGATGTTATAAAACTTAAGGCTGAATTATGCTTCAGCGTTGGAAGAGCGTACGGGGGTTGTGCGAAGCACGCATTTCCTACGCAGCGCGTGTGTGTCCAACATACCTCTGCAAACACACAGAGCAATTCTCCTCCCACCAACGTAGACCCTGTGACGTATGGTCGCTGCTCTTTTGGGGCTGCGGAGGGTCCGCGTAGTTACAATTTTTGGGAGGCGCGCGGCAAGGCTCTGCGGCGGTCGCACAACCCCCGTAAGCTCCGCACAACCTCCGTACGCTCTTCCTACGCGGAAGCATAATTCAGCCTTTAGAGCCCACTGCTGGGCCTAATGCTCGGCTTTATTCTTACCTCTGCACAAACCTGTGGGGAAAATGCTTATTTTTAGATTACCTCAACTCACTTCATACTTACCTGTAGAGAGAAATCCAAGAAAATTATTGGACATAGCTGTGCTAAGTTGTGTGGGGGAAAAGCAGTATATTTCATACAATAGCACAGTGGTATCTAAATTGGAGGAAACTGCTATAATAGTAGTTCATAGAATCATGTTGTCATTAACCAGCCGTATTCCTATCTAAACCTTAATCTCTGCAGTTGACCAAATGTATGATACTTCCCTTTATACTGACCTGCAATGCTTATTTGAATAAGAAAAAGATGATTTGGCCAATAATCAGTCTAAAATTTCATTATTATAATTTGTAATTCTAATTATAATTTATCTATGCGATACGTGTAGACACTATCTTCTCTGAAACGGCTAATTTGATGGTCAGGATAGTTGGAAATGTTGTTTTACTGTACACAGCTCACTGCCTGTTGGTCCTCATCAGTTTCTGCCCCATGCCGGCACATCTTATTAGCTCTGTGAGGAGCAAACATGCTGCCCTGACTCCTGAAGACTGTCTGGTGTTCGCCCATCTCTGTCAGTGTCAGTTGACGACAAGTGCTCTACATCACTGGTGGAGCCAAGGAAATGACATCATGTTCCTGAAGGGGTTGAAAGCGCAGCCCTGACATGGCTGTAATGACAAAAGAGCTCCTTGGGAACATCGGGGTGCACAGAGGACAAAAACGTGTCTGGAGGCTGTATTTTCTTAGTTCCTGTAGCTCCCAACTCCCACTCCTAGCCCATCAACCATCTCCTCATGTTTGAAATTCCCCTCTCACATGTTTGTCTTTTTTTTTTTTTTTTGTCCTGAATGTAGGGCAGGGGGGTGGGGTAGAAAGTTCTCCAAATTAGTAGTTATTCAGCGAGTGGAAGACAAATCATTGTGCTGGCACAGTCTCGCTCAACAGTCCCACATCTCTATTTCACTTGTAGGTTTTCAGCTTACACTTGGACTTGTGCATTAGTTTTGTTCCAGTCTTAGTTGATATGTATGTATGCGCTCTTTATCTCTCTCTTCTCTATACTGACAATTGAAAATAAATTAACATTCCTGGGCTTTATTTTTTTCTTCTCTAAGCCTGTGGAGAAAACTTGGAGGCGAACCCAGGAGGTCAAGCCATACTCACAGGCTGTCAATCCTCCTCGGTGACCCCACCGCCCCTTTCTTTCTCCTCCCTCCCATTCTTCTCCTCCTCTGCTCTCCCTCTCCCATCCATTCAGCTCCTCCCGGCTTAGAAAGACCCAAACTCCCTCCCGCTCCCCTCTCTCTCCCTCTCTCTTTCACTGGACGCCTCTCCAGCTTGAGTGAGGCAGGCACAAGCTTTGTCAAAGGAGCCTCACATTCATTCAGTTGGCTGTTGCACACTGCCTTGTATTTCATGCTAAGACATGTGGGCTGTCTCTTTCTGTCCATTTATTTTAATTATATTTTAATTGCCTGCCTTCCTTCTTAAATGCTTGCTTATTATTTCTATCATCCTGATGTGAAAAATTTGCTTTGGACTGTGATTTTCTCCATTATCTTAACTGATGATAGATTTGTCTCCTTGGGTTTCCACTGTGCACAGATGAGAAGGGAAAGAAAAACAGATGTTGTGAATGTTTGCATATCATTATTCATTTCTTAGGTTGATTTTTTTTGGTGTTGTTTCCAGAATGATGTACTGCTAATAGAAAGTGTAAACCTGTGGGAATATATGCTGTTTTCTTAGGGAAAAAAAAGAAATGCTCTAGGAGAAGATGAAAATGAGTAACTTTTTTTTTTTCTTCCTGTGGTCCTCTGGTATACGATGCATTTCAGCTCATTAAATTTGGTGTAGGTGGTGACAGTCACAACTGTGTACTCTCTTTTTTTTTCTTATCTGCCTCAGTGGAACATGATATGAGCATTATGTGAATATTACTGGCCGAGTAACAAGTAATCTCAGCTCCCATGCTTCAGGGAGTCTGGTGTAGATAATTTCTCAGCACAATCTCTGAGGGGTTAACGATGCCACGCTTACCTCTTTAAATCATTTTCTGCTTCACAACACCCCCCCCACCCGTCCACCCCACTCCCAAACCCTCATCCCCCCGTCCCTCGATATAAAATTATGATACGTCTGCCAGCACTTGTGTAAAGCATCTTAATATTAATCGGTTAATCCTTTTATCTCAAGTCGGACCGAATTCAATCCAGAAATCCCACCTAACAAAACAGTGTTTAGGTTAGGAGGATGAGCAGAGTTGGCACCTCAGCCGGCTTAAGGGAGAAAGGAGATGTGTAGCTCAGCAGGTCAACTGTGCGGGTGGGGCTGATTGTGTGAAAGAGCCTTGAGGCGGTCGGCACAGGCTGGACCCCCAGGCGTGGCAGGCTCTCGCCCCCTGGTGTCTGGAGGGGTTGAGTGGCTCAGCGGGCCCAGCAGGCCAGTAGGGCAGGGGTACGGCCCCCCAACAGTTTCCAATCTCCTCCTGTCAACCGCCATTACAGTTACCCCACGGCCCCAGGGCTCATATTTCGGGATGATAAATGGCCGAGTGCAAAGGGAGGATGAAATCTCGTGTGTCTCTGGAGATTTAAATGGAAAACATTTTTGGTCTCCTGCCCAATATGAGGCTGGTGACAGCCTTGTTGGAAGACTTTGGATTATTAACAGCAGAAGACGTGGTGTGGGACTTCCAGTGCAGGCAAGCATCTAAGCAGTTTTGGTCTTATCTGATTCAGCCGTGGATAAACAGCTTGAAGACAAATAAAACCACAAGCTCAATCAAGCCACCAAAGTTTAACTGATAAATTATATATGTGTGTGTGTTTCCCTGGCATAGACTATTACAGTGCAAGTGCTTGGCCAGGGCTACCTGAAATCAAAATAAATACAGTTTGGCCTGTCTCAGGCTAGGTGGAAAGAGACCCAGTTGGCCTTTTTTCAGCTGTTATTCTCCTGCCAGACATAGGTCATTTAAAGAATGGATCCAATAGTGGCTTAAGTTATGACTCTGTATGCTAATGTGAGAGCTCCCCATGTTTTGTGGGTTTTCATATTGCCAAAAATATCCAGGCGCATTAGTTGGGCCCGGAGAGCGATCAGAGCTGAGTGCTCTGCTGCTCAAATTTAGGTTCATTATAAAATAATCAGGGTAGTTGACGGGTGGCTCTGGAGCAGTGCAGACAGAAACTGGAATCATTTACTCCCCTGCATAGCAGCCATGTCCAAGTGAGCGTAATGTGTGGACAAATGTGTGCACAGAGGACGTGCTGGATGGTAACCACATGGGAACAGACAGCAGATACTGCTGTGTGTGCATGTGTGTGTGTGTGTGTGTGTTGTGTCTGCGCACATGTGCATATGTTTGTCAGTGGGCGCATTCTCTGCATGTGCATGTTCACATGTCAGCAGGCGTGCATGTGCGTGTGGCTGCATGTGTGTTTGTGCAGGCATGCATACGGGAGCATCTGTGTGTGCGTGTGTGTGTCTGTGTGGCATTTCATATATGACACACAACATATCATCCCTCCTCAGTATTTGACTTCGGTAAGCAGCTTATCTGTCTGGTGTGTTATGTCTCAGCCTCTAACCTTTCGCTGGTTTTGCAGACAAAGGCCTGTTTTTGTTGCCCCTTGATAAGGAAGGAGACAAAAGTAGCTGACAAAGAAGCCATGTCTCTATGGTGTCCTGTGTGAACGTGTTGCCTGAGTGACAAGCCTCTTCCCGAGGGGATCTGGGAGTAAATGGGGAAGGTGGAATAGGGAAGAGTGGGAGAATGAGGCAGTGTGTAAACATTTGGTTGTAACATGGCGAGGAGCGCCGAGTGTGAACCAAGCACCAGCCCACATTATCTACCTCAGTCGCATGCCGGCGTGCGCTCATTTAGTCACAAAACACAGACAGCAGGGACAGTTGCATCATTGTGGTGAAACGCCTCCCTAAAAAAATCTCCGTTTTAGCAAGCCGTTTAGCCTCATATTCTTGCTTTTCTTAAAACAGGTGAAAAATCCACCACTGGGATGAGATAATCCCACGTGTTTCAGACGTTTATGTCATAAATATGTTGAAACAGGGCAGAATAAGACAGATCAGCCCACTCATATCAAGAAAATCACCTTTGATGCAAGAATTAGTATTCGTATTTATTCAAGTTGATGAGAATTAGAAACAAGAGGTTTTTTTTTTCACTTTTCAAGGCAAACAAGGTTTTAAAATCTGAATAAGAGACAAATTTGAATGACTGAATAAATTAATTGTATAAAGCAAAGCCGAGGCAGTGATGATGATGTCAGTGACGATAATATACCGCAGTATTCATTTTTCTTCTGCTGTCTCTCCTTGTTCTTTCAGATGAAAAGATGACCGGCGATACATCTCCAAGAACCACTGATCGCTGACATCCCTCCAGATTTCTGCTCTTCCCGCTGCAACACATCCAACAAACATTATTAGCCAGCAGGTGTCTGGAAACGTTCGCATACTGCACACAATGGCCTCTGCACTGTGGAGGTGTCCGCTGTTCCACTGCCTCTTGCTCCTACTCTTTCACTTCCATTGTTCAGAAGGTGAGTTGCCATGGAGTTGTGTGTCAGAAAGAGGTGTTTATTTGATTCCAGCCAACCTTTTAATAAGCCACTGTGCACTTATTATTCAGCGTTTAAATGTGTTGAATGTGTTAGCACACATTGTTGCGGCCTCACAAAGGAAGTGAAGAGCTGTTATGTGGCAAGGTTGCTGCATTGACCTTCGGAGGTTTTGCCCTTGGAGTTTCAAATAGGAGTTTTAAACGCTACATACTGAACTCGCTGAATATTCCTGGCAGCCCATGGACACTTGTACTACTGACACATGGCTTTATTTCCTGGACTTAGCTCAGAAAAGCGTGTGGGAGTCTTTTCCTGTTGTTGGCCTTACATTTTCAAAATTGCACCAATGCTCCGCGATGCGCTGTATAACAGCATTTCCCTGGAATGGAGCCTCAGAGAACAGACTTGTTTCCTGTGCATGTTAACGGAGTAATCAGTGTACCTGGATCCGTCAAAACAGGGCACTCGGTCCTTTTCAAATGCAGAAATTGTAGAAAAACATGCCACCTTTTTGAATATGGTCTTAATTGTCTGCAGAGACGTCCCAGGGCTCCTTTTTTGTTTCCTTCCTTCACTTTTGATTGGTACGTTTTTCTGTAATTACAAGTATTATCACAAAACACTCCCGTCTGTTATGTGCCCATCAAAACCACTGATGTCGGTATGTCTGCTTAATGATGATCATTACATTTTTCCCCTTTGCAGTCCCATTGTACCAGGAAACAAAGTAACCCAAAATCACATGCTTGTGTGCCAAGCATTGATTACAGATAAATATCGAAGCACATTATTCGGGGGGGCTTTCTTTTCAATTTGGTTTTTGTTTTTTCTTTCTCTTTCTATTATGGTGTGTAATAGATTTCCCCTCCAGTTTTATTTAGGTCTAGCTGTGGTATGTGATTTGTTAACAAAGGAGAGATTGCAGTGGAGCAGTCTATCCCGACGGTCTTTGAGGCAGCGATACACTTTCTTTGTAGATTAGCAATTTTAGATAATATGGAAGACATCACTGGGTATGACTCAGACAGAAATGTTTCTGAGGCATTTGAAGAATAGGCCTCTGATTTGGTCAGGCTCAGAAACCGTCTGAGCTGAACGCTCCTGTTGAATTTCTTGAAGGAGAATTCTGCTTTGGTATGCAGAAAGTCAAGGTTTTGGGTTTCAGTTGATGCGAGGGCTCTCAGCGCTAAGAATGCATATTTGCCCATCCATCGATAAAGGAATGTGTGTGGGTCCCTCTGAAAACAATGTCTGATTTTATCCACATGTCACTCACCTCCACCCTGTCCAGCCCTCGGGGCCTTATGATCTCCGTTTCCACCCGTGTGCCTTCAAAAAATCTCTATGTGATAATTACCTCCTTTCCCTCAGCAGGAGATAGTATCATCAGGTCATTGTTTTTACCCAACACATTCCTCCTCCTTTGATATCCTCAGCGATATACTTTAAGAAGAAGATCATTATACTCCTCTAGTCGCTGCCCTAGCTGCAGACTGCAGCACCAGTCAGAGAACTATTTTCATACACTTAATCACTCTGTGCAAAATGAAATGGGATTTCATCACCACCTGAGAAGTTGTAGTAAATGTGCACAGTGAAGCATGGTTTATTTCAGTATATGTCATAAAATGACATGCAGTTACAATTTTAATAGTTTAATATTTTTAATCAGGTGCAAGGAAGTAGTGAACATGCTGCATTCTGCATTCTTTGCACTGCATGATACTTAAAAAATAATCTCTTTACGCTACTCTTAACTTGTCTCTGTTCATGCTCAATTTCTACCATATCCTAGTTCTATTATATAACTGAACTATAAATTGATGCTTGGAGAAGAGTAAACTAGGTCATGGAGGTATCAGGTTTGCTATAGATGTTTGAGCCCGCCCAGTCTGGAGGTATGAAAGAGGACGGCCAGATACAGAGTGAGCAACCACAGAGGTGGGGCAAGTGTGCGCAGGCAGATACCTGCCGAGGCTGAATAAAAGCGCTAATCTTAGTCTTTAAAGCAAAGAACCTCAGATTTAGGAGGATTATGTCTCACAGTCTGTGTCAACATTATAGTTAGCTGTTGTGTGTAAACGCCAGGAGTGGAACAGACACAGAGGCCAAAAAATCTAAATATTGCGCAAGAGGGAAAGATTAAGCGGTTTGTTTTTGATCGCTGTGTCATGTCTGCGGAGTCAGGGATGAGGATAACTTAAGACAGTGTTGGTTTAATTCTTAGAAAGTGTTGAGATTACAGCCGCAGGTGTGGCTCCTGCGCGAGCAGTGTATCAATGAGGGGCATGAATATTCAGCTCTCCGAATTAGCAGGCACATGCGTGATGTCTAATAAAAATGTGACTGTTGCAAAGTAATTGGAGCTATATAATCCAAGTGTATGTATAAGCTTTTCCACTGTGTGTGTGTTTTTTTTTTTTTTTTCTTGTGAAACCGTGCATCGTGCCAGGTTTTTATGAGCCATCTATTGCTCTGGGTAGCATGCTGTACATTGCTTTCTCAGGGAGATTTTCTTGATTGTGAAATATTCCATGGTTGAGCATACCAGCATGCGTGTGTTTCTACCCAGAAGGTTGTAAAGGTCAACAATACTTCTCAGCACAACATTTGTCTCAAGCAGTGCCATACATTGTACTGATGGAAAAGCCTCCCTTGTGCCACGCTGGTATTTCCAGTCGAGGGGCTGAATGAATGGGGAAGCTATTGTGCTCTAACTCCTCTCTGGCCCTGAGCCATAGACATCCAGTCTGTCATCCATTGATATGCTTGGCTTGGTGTTTTATAATTCATATTGAATGCTGCGGGTCCATGGCAGGGCGATCATGAATTATCAGCTGAGCCATGGGAGATTCACAGATGACTGGTCAATCTGTGTGGTGAGAACAAGCACAGAGAGGGAAAAAAAAATCTGATATATCAGTCTTGCATGGACTTTCTGCCCCATTGGAAGTATTCCATGAGACAAGGCAGGGGTTCATCATCTGGACTGATTCCTGTCCGCGATGGACTTGCCTGGAGAATGGGGTCCATATTGAGAGACAGATAACTCATAACATTTCTCATTCTGCTGTTTTTTTGCCTTACTAATGGCATTTCTGTCAGCACTTTGCCATAATTTCTGCAGCATGTGGCCTTTTTTTTTTTTTTCTTTTTTAAATTGTAAGCTCAGTAAGATTTATTTTTACATCTAACAAAATGCTGTTTTAATAATAACTGAGAGTCGGGAAATTTTCGTATTATAAGACAACATGAAATTGAAATGAGGCAGAGTCCAGTGAATAGCCAGGATCTGTATTTCACGCAGAGGAAATGAAATACAATATGACCCTCGATAGAATCATCCTAGATTTATTGCAACAGCGATTTCCTGAGTGAGTTTTTGGTAAAGTGAAGGAAGCAAGAACATTCCTGTTTGAGATTCGAATTGAAGAGGGTGTGCGCCATTGGGAAATCTGCCTGCTTTACTGTGTATTTAGATGTGATTGTAAAACCCTCGGTTATATGGCCGACTGATGAACAGACACTTAATCTAATGGGCAAGGTGCTACAGTTTCTGACAGTTTGATTTCATTTGTTAAGCATGCCTTAAATCTTCGTTGCTGGCAACATCGCAAGGCAATTCAATTCACACCCCTTATGGTTACAAGTTGTATAAACACTGGAGCAGATGCCTACCTCACTCTTTCCAGTCTTAAATGCAGCCTTAACTTGTTTTTTTCTTTTTCTTTTTCTTTTTTTTTTTCTCCTTCCGGCAGCCTAATTCAAATAATAGATGAGTCTGGCTTACAACCCCAGAGTACTTTGCCTCAGAATCTAAACTTTTGGATTCGCTCTGCACAAGTCACTTTTTCACAGGACGTTCAGCTGTCATAACAAAGTAACACATTTATTCTTGATGGAAGGCAGAACAGTTTTAAGAGAGAGAAAAAAAATGAGTGCGCAGTATAGCACGGCCTTGCAATGTTGTAGTATTTATTTATTTATTTATTTATTTATTTCAGTCATTCATCCATTTATTTTGCTTTGCCAACAGTATTAGGGACAAAGATAAAAATATACAAATGAAGGTAATAAGAACCTGTGGGATTTTGGTGTAATTTCATTTCCATCTAATATGTTTCAATAGCTCGGAGGCATGTCAAAATTAATTTGAAAAGAAGAAAAAAGCAGCAAAACAAAACAACAGAGATGCACATGCAAGGTTTCGCAGCAAAGGAGCATTGTGTTGGGGCAATCAAAGCTTGGACTGAATCTAGCTTGGACTGAATACCTGCGGCAATGAATTTTAAGCAGCCAGCGTCAGCTGTTTTCTCCTTAATCATGACATACATTTTCAGCATTAATGTGTTAGCGAGAGTTTGGTTTCAGAGACACATCCCATTTGTAAAAGAACATGAAGGCACCTTAGAACAAAAGGCACCTTGTTGATAGAAAGGGAAAGGCGGAGGGGGGGTACAATTACATTCACTCAGGAGAGCTTGTGTGAAACTTTTTTTCTGAATTTCTGTGGCACTAGTAATGCATTTGTCTGTCGCAGTCTTTCTCACTCTGTAGGTCATAAAGGATCTGCTACCACATTTCTGTCACTGCTAGGTATGATTTACACAGTAAATGCTGGTGTTAAAACTAATGTTGACAGTGGGGGAGCGGATGGCAATCAATAAAAGAAATTATGATGGATTCACTAAATGTGCTTTTGTGCGCCTTCTGTGAGGTGAGTGTGTGAATGAGTGTGTGTGTTTGCTGATGTGTGTTAGCGTACAATGTTGAAATAAAGTCAGAATCAAGGACAGCATAGGGCTGTTTTTGCGTTAATATAGGATGAAACTCGTTCCACTTCAATCATGCGTAGTCTGCATATGGTTCTTTGCACATTTTGCTCTTGGTGTTTTTTTTTTTTTTTTTTTTAATTTTTAGTGTGACTGTGGGTCGTATATGATTCGAATGAGTGTACTGATGTGTGTTGGTGCACTCTTTCCGTCTCTCAGCCTGAGAAGTAATCTCCTCAGGCTGAGAGTTTGTGCCATAGAGCATGACCACACTTTTTTTTTTCCGTCCAGGAATTAAATGTCACCTCAGGGTGGGTCACCTGCAAACAAAAGGCCACCAGCCGATTTGCAGGTATAAACAGTCCGAGATAAGGAAGCCGTCTCCCGCTGTGCAGGAAATTGAATAAGTACATAGTAAGGAAAAAAGTCAGAAAAACAGTGAAGCACAAAGAGCGTTTTTGTTTGCCTTGCGTTATCGGTATTGACCTCCTCTTGTAGAGTATTCCCCCGCTGAGCGCTCAAGACACAATGGCTTCATCGAAGACGAGGGCAGGAAACTGTCTGTCACCAAGGTCTCCCCATCTGTTCATCTCTTATCACTGGTCCTGTTTTCTGCTCATATTGACTGGAATGCCTGTGGAAGAGAGTGGTGCAAGGTCATCGCACTCGACTCAATCAAAGTGGTCAGTGTTCCAGAGATAGCAGGGGGTTACTGCCCAGGAATGAGCCTGGATTTTGTTTTTCACTCACTTTCTCTGCAAATATTTCAGAGATTCCAAATACGGCTTCATTGAGCCCTCAGCGCTGTCCAACTGGGCATTCGTTTTTGGTGCTCCAAAACCATTAAAAACAGACTTTTTGAAATTGGGAATCTCATAGTACAGGAAGAAAAATAGTATTGAAACTGTGCAGCCAAGAAATGGCTCCAAACAGTGCTTTCTAGCACCTTTTATTTTGCATTTACAATAGTACATTGCCTCATGCGTCCGCCTCGTTCTGCTGCTAAATTGGCTGATGCTGCGTTTACTTGAGTTCAGGCCTTGGAATTTCCGTCTCCACGGTGTCAAGTCAAGAAAAATGAATGCACACAAGAATCTTTGCATTTTCTTTCATAAATGTGAATGCGGCATTAGCCAACTTAGCAGAATAAAAGGCAATGTGTTATCATGAACGCTAAATGAAACATACCAGAAAGCACCACTGGCTGCCATTTTTTTTTTTTTTTTTTTTTTTTTTTTTTGTATGGATAATTTCAAGCTGTATTTGACCGTGCTGCTGTTTTTCTGTTTTCCAAAAGCACATTTAGAATGGGTTTTGAGGCCCAAAACTAGTGCCATGTTGGAGTGTGTTGAAGGCTAGCGCTAAGTTTCTTGTCACTAAAGCAAGCAAGCGCTAAGGTTGTGCTATGTACAGTTACAGCTACAGCATGCTGAACCTGCACTTGAACAGAAACACTATTAATTTTTTGTGGTTTGTGGATATGCTGTGCGGCATGTACTGATTGTACACAGGCACATATACGGTGTGTGCCCCTTTATGCTTACATGTCTCCGATCTCTTTTGTCTTTTCATTACAGTCTCAAGGCACTGATCTCTGTTCCCAGTCATCCTTGTAGTCCCAGGCTCATTATTCATGTAATCCGTGTTCCAGTTGCAGCTTCTCCTGACACCCTGTCTGTGTGACGTACCGAGCCAGCCTCCTGGGCTCGGCCCGGGAGGGATCGGAGTGGGGGGGTGGGGGGCGTAGGGTGGCGGGGTAGACGGTGTGGGTAGGGGTGTGCGGGGGAACTCTGCCCCAGCAAGCAAGCGCGCAGAAATTCAAGCATGTGATAGAGACAAACCCCACATCCTCCACCTCATCTCATTCGTCTATTTTTTTTTTTTTTTTTTTTACGCACACCCCCACCCCTCAAGGAAGCACCTGACTTATTCTGAGACGTCTTCTTGAGCGGAAAATCCAGCAGGGGTTTAAGTGCAGCGGTAAATATGGGCTTTAAGGAGAGTTAAGCATCACTCAGGGTAGATCAAACCTGTGAAACTATGCCCCTGCTACACTTGGGAGAGAGTTTCTTTAACTCACCCCTTTCTGTGTGTTTCATCAACTCCGCTGCATGCAACAATATGCTAGACATTGAACAAGCAGTGAACTAATTCTGTCAAAATCGTGCTGTCCCAGGAGCATATAGGTTTTTTCATCTTGCACGTTGAACATTTTTTTTTTTATTTAAAATGTTTAGCCTTTGTGACAGTTATTTGTACCTCTGTGAAAGGATTGTTTTCTCAGCAGACTACACAAGGTGTCGAACTGTTTTCTCTGCTTTAATCCAAAGGATGTGCCGATGCGACGAACAAAAGGAGACATTAGATGTAGTCATGTCTTCTCAATAGAATTATTCCTGTCATGACTCATTTTAAGCACTGACCCTTTTTGCCTTTAGAGGATTATATGCATTAGTAATGTAATGATGCTCCCTTCTTTTTCTCCGAGTTTCTTTGATGTGTATTCACAGGGTCAGGGATCACTCAGCCAATCGACAGAGAAGACCTTGATTTTCACAGCCACATTAAGACATAGTCATTATAACCTATACCTTTGGCTTGTTGCTTCAGTTCTCACTCCCTTGGGATAAATTTTTCATCTGAAGTGTTAGGCTGAGGCGACTGCTCTGTAGAGCCAAGATAATACACCATGTCGAGACTGCACATCAGTTCTGGCAAAACTTAAATATTTCTGTGTTCTGCAGTGCCAAACAACAATTTATACAACTTCAAAATGGAAATGGAATGGTCTGTGCATTTCAGATATCTTCTTCTGTGGGGTTGTTTGGCCCGGTTTAAAAGGGTTTGCGTGTTTAAATCTTAATGCTTCCCCAAAACAGAAAGGGAGATGAAAAATTGCATCCAAGCATCTGGCATGATTGGATCTACCTGCTTCTAAGCGGACCCACCTGAGCGGTTAAGGAGACAACACATGAGGTGGTTTAGGTCTTTCACGCTTTCGCCTTGGCGGTATGACAGATCCTTCCCCCTTAAAACCCCTCATCGAGACATGCATCAACATGCAACACATGTGATTCTCTCTTGCTTCCCACCCACTGATTTTCAAAGCCAAGAAAACATTCAGGAGATGAACTGGAGAAAATGCCATGGCCATGAATACAAATGGTGGTTTTGGAATTTGAAGTGCCAACACTGTACTGTTGTATCTCAAGCAAGAGAAAAGGGATATGACTCAGAGCACTGCCTCTAACCACAAATGGACTCAGTTCTATATCGCCAGTTCTATTTTCGAATACTTATATCGGAATCAAGAGTGTCTGATAGCAGTTGTCTGGGAAAGGCGGGTGCAGCCCTGGGGTTTGCGGTCTTGTCTCACATTGTCTTTTAAAACAATTCCCAGCAAGGTGGACCAGAGAGAGGGCTAAGTGTCATGGGAAATGGTGCCGTATGTCCAACTACATTTTCAGTGTTTAACCGCATCTTGGCGGTTGAAATGAAATCCAAGCATTCGTGCCATGGTCAAGAGTTCTCCCGGTATCATCTCTATTTGAAAAGCAGGTGTTGTTTTGCAAATCCCAAATCTCCTTTCTCATCTTCCGCCTCACTGCTGTGTGTCTCTCACATCTGATGGGTGGTCATGTACTGCGTTTTGGGAGCCTGTATTGCACATTTTAGGCAGCAAGTTGAAACCGTCTGAGCATTTGCATGTTGAGTGGAGTGTGCTTCTGTGTTATCTAATGTAAAAAGAGGTTAACTGCAGTGGTCTCCGGAATCCTTCATGAATTTTTGGTATTTATTTCTAAATTAAGCTGTGTGTTTTTATTCCTTCGCCAGCAATAAAAAGTGCCTCCGAACAGATTAGAAATACTGCAGTAATGAACAAAAGCGTCGGGACGGGGAGAGAAAAAGAGGCAAAACCTTGATGCTGCTTTGTTTTCCAATATTAAGCATTAAAATATGCTTTACATTTTTTTCCTCCTACTTTCTAATTCCCTTTGGAAATCTTGACCTCATCGTTGGAAAACATAGTCTCTCGCTCCGGATATTGGATTATGGAGGCATCCACGCTGCTGGAGGAAAGCTTGACTCTGAGATCCGCTCTTTCTTCCAAAGATGTTGGCTACCAGTAATATTGGGAATAAAACAACATAAAAAGACAAACAATCTTGAAGCACTCCTGCTGTGACCACGGAGGGGGCACTCTTATTTGACTAAAGGCTACACCCTCCTTTATGCTGCAGAGAAAGCGTCCCTGTCAAACCCAAGCCCAGAACAATGGGGGCCAGCCTGGGGAACAGGCCCATTTGCATGCAGCTGTTTGCCGTTTCCAGGACCACAAAGGCCAATCAAAGGAGCCTTAATGGAGGATGACAAGCGTCAACCAACGCCTTTGCTCTCTGTCTGTGCCAGCCCTCGCCACTCTGTCTCCCCTCCAAAAATGGCCCAGTTTTTTTTTTTTTTTTAGCCTGATCAAACATTCCAGCACTGTTTTTTTACCTCCCTCTGCTCGTCTGATGTCCCGATGGAGGGGAGTCTGCAAGGTTAAAGGTTGCTTAAGACCGGCCTCTTGAGAACAAAACAATCTTGGGAAAGTACAGCAAAGATGCGTCTAAACATGACTGTATGTGACATGGTGTGATGCTTCCAGTTGTCAGTCTCCAGTATTTTGATACCAAACCTCCATTATCTTTTCGTTCCATCTCCTGGGTTTTTCGAGCCTCAGACTGTATCTCGGTGGATCTTTTCAGATGCACCCATCTGAGCCACAGTGCCACTTCCAATTTCAAGGGTGTTGATAGAAAACAAAATATGTATTATGAGGGGGGATTGTCGCCAGTGAATTATAGGCTGTCAACTGGAGACGACGAGAAACTCCCAGAATGCAACACATTGAGAGGCGGTCTTGGCCCTTGCTTTGCTCTCTCGAGCTCAATAGAGAGCTTAGCAGGCAGGTCAGGGGGAGGAATCTGAAAAGCTACTTTCCCCACAGTCACTCACTGACCAGAATGCATGATAAGGCGTCGTGTCAACAAGGCCAGGAGTAGGGATCACAGCCAATTATGGCAACGTGGAAGTAGTTACCATGGCGATTTGATTTAACATTCTATATAGTGCATTATTTATTTGGCGCAGATTCGTCCATAATACAATCTTATGTTAGTCTGAGATTCTGATAAAGAAAGTGCAGCCTGTTTTGTTACACACACGGATTTTGTTATGGATTTTTGCTGCAGTTTTCTTGACACCGTTTTCCCTGCAGCTGGTGCCCTTCTGTCGCTGTCTCCGACTGCTGCAAACTTGAGCAGTCAAACAAAGCACAGAGCACAAGATGAAAAGCTTTTCACACTTCCTTAAGACATCGACACTTGTGCACACACACAATTTTCTCACTTTCCAAAACCTTGCAAGTTTGTTTAAACTTAAAGATCAACATAGAAGAATACCTGCATCCAAAACCCTTTGTTGTCACAAGGGTTTCCCGTCTGACGGTGCCTAAATCTTAAGTTCTTAAGCAACATCCAGTATGTCAACCGAAAATATATTGCCTCGAATTCAGTCCTCCTCCCACTGGGTGAAAAAAAAAACCTCCTTTGTATATAGTTAAACTTTTTTAGACAGATTTGTCATTACCTGCCCAATTACAAGTTGGCAATGCAGTCATTAATGAGACCGGGACTATCCACAGTTTGGAGAGGAGGCAATTTGTTCTTCTGGGCCGCCAGTACAGTCTAGATACTCCCCTTAATTGATGTAGTGTTAGCCTATGACCACAGAGATCTATACGGGCCTGGGAGGAGGTGGCTGGCAAGACACAAGCCTAATCAATTGCTCGGCCTCTGTTGACAGCAGCATGCGATCATGCCATAGCGGCCTAATGGATGGCCAGAGTCGCCAGTGGACAGTGACAGAAAGGAGGTTACGAAGGCTGATGTGTGTGCATGTGCGCATGTTTCTGTGTGGCGGCGCAAAGACGGTTTCTCCATTCACAAGTTTTAAAACCCCGTGAAACACATTCTTCCTGTCTGCTTTCTGTAGCTGCTGTGATAAACCCGTCACTCCTTCCATGAGGAATGGCAGGCGGGACGATCATTAGTCTTTGCGGTGAAGCCAGAGGCTCACTCTGTGTTTTATCATCCACTATTCTGGACAGGTTTTCTGAAAGGTATGGGTAATTGCAGTGGTTATTTCACTTATTGGAACAGATGGAGTGACCCTCCACTTATGGCTCGGCTAGGCTGACATCTCCTAATGAGGTGATAAACAGACCAGCTAAGCACAATCTACTGGCCATTAGATAGATCACGATATATGGTAATGAAATGTCTAGTAGCCTATTGCCAGTGAAATTT
Source organism: Myripristis murdjan (assembly GCF_902150065.1). Lineage (NCBI taxonomy): Eukaryota > Metazoa > Chordata > Actinopteri > Holocentriformes > Holocentridae > Myripristis > Myripristis murdjan. The sequence continues at coordinate 21,484,989 of NC_043996.1, read as the reverse complement.
TTACCATTAGGTCCATATTTTTTTCCTATGGCTACAACTGCCAATGAGAGCAGAAGTTTGTCCTGATATGAAATTACTTTAACACTGTATTTTGAACGGTGCATGTTTCACAGACACTGGTGTTATTTTTGAGTTTGCCGGTGTGACATGTATAGACTGAAATAGAATATCATTATAAATGAGGTAGGCACGGCAGGCAGAAATGGCCAGCAGACATGTGGGTCGGGGTTTGAGAGTAGGAATTTTTTTTTTCGAGCCGGAATCACTTCAACTTTGAGCAGTTCAAACAATGCTAATTGCGTCAGGCCCCAACTGTCAAAAGTGTGAGGATAATTAGTGTGAGGGTGTGAAGCGAACCCGGGGTGGTAAGTGTTAGTACATGACAATGCTTGGGAGCCAATGGGAGCATGAAAAAGGTAACAGGCTGAAAGGAGGGCTAATTAGGAGAGAGCAGCGGAGAAAATACAAATGGTAGCTGCCCCCTCAGGGACCCACTATTGCTGCAAACAACGGCGATTATTGACAGTTCATGCGGTGCCTTGCCTTGCAGTTCTTACACAAAGCACATTTGCATGTTCTGCTCGGACTTAATTGTTTTCTCCGAGCTGCAGATATTCTAACATTTTTTACTTTTAATTATTTCTACCCATATGACAATGCTCTCTTTCCTCCTTTCTTTCTCCTCTTTTCTTCCTGTTTATCTCCTTATCTGTAATTTCAAGTTATTTGTGACTTGACATTTTATTACAGGGCAAAAGGGGAATAAAAAAAGAATAACCTTTTCATTGTAATTTGTTGAAAGTGGGGAGCAGACTTGAGTGAAATAGTTAATTTTCCCCCAAAGCAGAGCTATTTGGCTGCGCTCCCATCTGCTGTGTTCCATGTATAGATTTTTCCTCCTATGTGGACTCCAGACAGTCCCCTCTTCGATCGCCGACACTGTAAAATGGATTAAATTACACTCCATTCTGCTGGGATTCTGCCTTTTTCTCCATCTTACTTTACAGAGCAAGTAAAGCAAAAGAAACAAATGAGGGGACTTGTACCACTGTAAAACAAACCGTTCTCAGTCAGGCTACATTTGGCTTTGTGGTGGATGTAGGTGGAGGGCTTTTTGTCTTACTGTAGCCTTTATATTTGCTCAAGGTTTTATGAGGTTACCACTGGCCTCTTATGACTCGGATTTGATGTCTTAGCCAATATCCAAGACCACAGAGAAATGGAGAAATTGAATTGTTTCGTCTTTCCCCAACTCTGTATCGTGTGTAACAGTCCGTCTGTTTAAAACTGTGGTAAACATTGGACTGCTGTTGCCTGGTTGTTTCTTGCCAGAGGATTTTTACTGCGTGATGTGTGGTCTTATTGTATTGAACCAGTGATCCTTTTAACTCATTAATTTTCTCTGCTTTAAGTTTCCCTCTGTCTTTGTCTGTCTCGCCCTCTGTCAGGGTTCAGCCGTGCAGCCTTGCCTTTTGGGCTGGTCAGGAGAGAGCTCTCGTGTGAGGGATATGCAATCGATCTCCGCTGCCCAGGGAGTGATGTCATTATGATTGAGACGGCCAACTATGGCCGCACTGACGACAAGATCTGCGACGCTGACCCATTCCAGATGGAGAACGTCAACTGCTACCTCCCCGACGCCTACAAGATTATATCACAAAGGTAAAAGGCTATTGGTTTGAGGGGTTCTGGGGGTGGGGGTGTTCATTTCAAACATAACAGGAGCCGGGGAGCTAACGCACGAGACCTCGGGGTCACACGTAATCTTGCTCTACACCTCCACTCCTACAAACAAAATTGTTTTTAAACATTACATAAAAATGTAATCACCCTCCTTGTGCAACCACCTACATGCTGGACAATTAATCAACATCTCACACCTTTGAAAAGCTTATTTTTTTCTCCCCTTCATCGACCACATCATGTAGGTGGCGTTCTGAAATTCAGGAAACTAGGGCACAGATTAATTCTTGACGGGCAGGAATCGACATCTCCGGATTCGCCGGGTTCTTCACACCAACTGCGTGTTGCTGCTTGTGTTTGAGTCATAATCAGTGCAGCTCAGAGAGACTGCGAGTCACATGAACACCCTCTTAATTCCCTGTCTGGAACATTGGGCTTGCTTTGTTCGAAACACTGCATCGATGTGGCTTTGCCTCAGGTATTAAACAATGCCCCTCTTCATAGTGTCTGTACTGCTGACACTCTCATGGGATGCTGCTTCTCCGTCAAAAGACAGCACACAGCACTTCAGCTCAGCTTCTGCTTACCCCCAAAGGTGTGTGTATTTTTAAAGGGCACTGGATGAACTATTCATGAATAGTACCCAGCCAAGTTCATCTGCTAATGTACTGTTTTGTCCTAAACTGCCTCCCTATCTTAAAGGACAGATTCGGTACTTTTCAACCCTAGCCTATTAAAGTGTTGAGACCCACCATTTTTACATGTACCTTGCAAAAACCTCTCCGCTAGCCTTAGTGACAGGAAACCAATCTGCTGCAGCTTCTTGCTACCCTCCAATACGGTCCCACAGGGCAGTCCACGAAAAAACAACCCTATAAATGTATTATAAATACATCTTGAAACTGTCCACCCCCAAAATGGTTGCAATTGGCACTTTCTAACAAGTTTTATTTAGCATTTCTGATAATACATTGCCTCGTAAACACCCACATTATACTGCTAACTCGGCTGATGCTGCATTCACGGACAGGACTGCAGCTACTTTGGAGGACACCAAGGTCATGTCCTCTCTATTTTTTCTGGGTTTGTTTTAAATTTTTTTGGTATATCTATTTCTTAAAATGTTAAAGTAACATGACAAATTGCTAAAACTGCTCAGCTGTGCAATGTGTTGTGAACGAAGGTTGGCATCATCTGGCCAGCGGAGCTAAATAGCAACTCACTCCATGGATGAGGGGCTGCAGCCTGCATACACACAACACATTGGCCCACACTGTGTTTGAATGCAGGTTGCTCTTCCAAAGCACACATGACTGGCCTTACCAACATGGTTTTAAGAACAAAATGGAATGGCACTAATAAGAAGGGACACTCCGATTGTACAGACTATCTCTCAGAGGAAGATTGGTCAGTTCCATGACTGACAGGCGGGGCTGTAATCTTCCATAGACTGTCTTCCACCTGACCTACACACTCAAAACAAGTAACTACGAGTTACGCCGCAGCAACAGAACAGAGGCAGCAACCGCGCTCAAGATCCGAGCTCGCAAACTATGTATTCAAAACATGACATGTCCAACCGTTTGCACAGAAAATCACTCTCTGTTATGACATTTTCGGCGACAAAAATATTCACAGTGGGAAATAGGCTACTACATTATCATGAAGTTACACTGCACGGCGGCAGCTTTGAATAAACAATTAGCGTTGCCTTGCTGCAGTCATGCTGTCTGTTATCACCTACTCCAAAAGAGGCCCTTGCCAGGCCTTGCACGAGGTTCGTGATGATGACGGATTGCAACTGGGCATATAGCCTGTGTCCAAAATAAATATGTTCGCATGTATGAGAGAGAAGTCAGCCTCTTCTGGGTCACAGCGCCGCGGAAGATTTTGGAATGACAAGATTTCCTAATTCCTTTTGCTCTCTAACGCTGCACCTTCATGTATCGAAATCTTTATTGACAGGAAATGATGCGCTGATGTGTGTTGTGTGTCCAGTGATTATCACCAAAATGTTTCATTGATACCTCATTTATCACTATAATTCATTGCTCAATAATGAGAAATACCTCTTATTTTTATTTTATTGCAAATAAGAATTACATTTTCAGTATTTGTTATTTTATATGGGTATATATTTAATTTAAAGACTTAAAGATAAAGACGACTTCCTTGAATCTTGTGCAGGCATTAATTTATATTCATACACTTTTATGTCATTAATTAAATTATTTTTTTAATCTTTAATCTTTTTTTTAACCTGCATGTTTATATTATGCATGAGTTCAGAGGGGCTGTAACCGTCATTCATCTTTATTAAGCTAAAGCTTCTCCCTGTGTTCTGTTATATTTTATTGACTAATCTGTCACTGTCATGCCACGTGTAACTTTTACATCATGGCTGATTGTTTGGATGAACTTGAGTAATGAGTGTTAGAAAACCTGCCAGGTAATTTAAGGCAAAAACCTGAAAGATGCTGGAGTTGTGCCCCCTGTGCTCAATTTACTTGACAGCGAAAGTGATTTCAATGCAAAAAGAAACTGAACTCAAGAAGAGTGGAATTGTCCATATTGCTGACTTGTCTTGCGTTGATTGCCCAATTTTCATTTATGACACCATGAACACAGGGTTATTGCAGGTTAGACGTTTGCAAAATGGCTTTTCTGAGGTCTGAGCTCCAGTGAATGCAACATGAGCGGCAGCAGAATGGTGTGTATGTACAAAGGCAATGTTTTATTACATATGCTAAATTAGAAAACACTGTTTGCACTCTTTTGTAATGGCTTTCAAGGCCAAAAAAAGCGCGCCCTGTTGGATTGTGTTGAAAGCTAGCGAGTAGCTGCAGTAAAGAGGTGAGTTTCTCCTCGCTAAAGGTGGCGGTGACATGCTTTCTACGGTTATAAATGATGGGTATCGACATTTTAATGCAGCCCGTGTTGAAAAATACCGCATCTATCCTTAAAGCAAGCCACTGTACATCATCTTCCACCTCTGGGTTTTTTCCCCCGTTTTATCCACTTCTATATTTGCTCCCATGAGATGTGGCACTGCAGAATAGCTAATCAAGTCTTCCTGTCTTACACTGTCTCGCTAAATTTACAGCAGAGTCTCAGTATTCCCGTATAGTAATACAGCACTGACACTGTCAGAGTCCCTCAGTTTGACTGCAAACCAGTACAGTCTGCAGCAGATGTGTTGACAAGTCATTCTCTCACTCTCTGCAGCTACACTTCAAACTTATCTCCATTGAAGATTCCCCAGGGGCGATGTGTGAGTGGGAGCTTTCAGAAAAGTCTGCACCACCGGCCCTTAACCAGAATTATTCTAATGATTCAGATCAGAGAAAGTGGGATCCTGACCATAATTAGGGTTGATGTGATAACCAGGGATGCTACAGCAGCTGCAAATCCTTGGGAGAGCCTGATCAGTCCTTCTGTCTGCCGCGTCCTCCAAACCAAGAGGAGATTTTAAGTGTGTCACATTAAGAGACAATACACCGCCACTGCTGGGACGTTTAACAAAAGCGCTGCAGAACACATAAACAAACATATTAAACAAGGTAGGGGAGATGGAAACAACGGGAAGTCTGTCGCAGGCAGCGGCAGTTTTGATGATTTTGCAGTTGTGGCCAAAAATATTTCTCAGCATCCCATTTGTCTCTTTTTTTGTTACAACAAAAACAATCAGATGAATATCAGGCGGCGTACTTTTCAGCAACGCCTAGATCAAAGAGTTTTGTCTCCTAAAATGTTTGGTTGTTGACAAAAAAAAAAAAAAAGGCTTAATGAAAGATTAATGGAGAAATTGATGGAAAGTCGGGTTGCTGGGCCTGTTTAATATTCAGGTGTTTGTTCCCTCAGGGAGATGTAAGTGGACGGCATGAGTGACCTCTCTCTCTGCCCGCTGTGCTCCCTCCACCCCTCTCCGTTTTCACTGTTGTCGCTACAAACACTGTTCACACACACACACACAAGAGCACATCATCTAAATTAGGTTGTTTTGCTGACTTGCTCCAGCTCATTGCTATAGCCACCTAATTCCTGACCCAGTAAAACTGACTGAATGTATCTTTTACCTGGTCCGAGGTGCATCTTTTAGGCAGAAAACAGCCAGGATTGCAGCACTTTTTTTTGTATTGTGCACGCTTTTCATGTCAGCAAAACTGGATTGCAAAAATTGGAAAATTAGTGCTGCCGAGTTTGCAGGCAGTGATAGCTTTCATCACCATTCGACAACTAATAGTTTCAAGCCAAAGTGCTGCCTCTGCCGGCGAAAAACTTTTACTTTTGAACATCAGACGTCATGTTTCCTTTGACTTATCTGTGTCGCATACTTCAGGATATTATTTGTGTGACTGATGTCTCTCGAGATTGTTTCCATTGAACTGTCGTGAGTCAATAAAAACAACTAACATAATGACACATCTAGAAATCCCATGTGCTGAATCTCACGCAATGAGTGGCATTTTTTTTTTTTTTTTTTTTCCAGTTTTTGATGGCTCTTGTAATTTTCTTGAAACTGCTTTAGTGCCCCCATTCCCGGTCGGTGTGTGTGTGTGTGTGTGGGCGTGTGTGTGTCTGCGTGAAGGGTGTGGGAGTGGGAGCTGTTGACGTGCGCAGCGCCGCCACCCATTTTCTGTCGGCTGTCGTGTCTGAAGCAGGAGCCTCGAGCGTTTACGGTGCAATTGGCGCTAAAGTAAATTCTTGCCGCTGAAAGGAAGTAGTGCCTGTAAATTTTAGCGATAAACGCTCTGATGTGAACGGAACATCTTTGAACCAGTGTTTCTGTTACACTCCTCTGCTGTCAGTCACTTCACATGTTAAGGCTGTAGCCAGTCTGTTTTATAGTTAGCAGCAGGTCTCTGGAGCATTCGCTGCAGTCGAGCCGTAACAGTGAATCTCTTAAGCACAAATACAGCTGGCACCACATCATCAGTTATGTTAAAACCATCGCCGCTGCTGCTGCCTCTGTCTCTGCTAATTGTCGGCCTTCTAATGGATTTCTAACCCTTTTATTCAGATAGTCTGTGTGTGATAATCCATTAGTTTCAAAGGAATTTGCTTGTTTGAAAATGCATAAACTGGACTTAGTGTGCATGCAACGGGGAAAGCTCTGCACCCCCTCTCTGGTTAATGAACATTTACCTTATTTATTCATTCCTTATTCCTGCATAGCTAAATGCCACAATCCCGGTTGTGTTTGGTCGCTGTTGTGTTTGGACTATGGTCGTGGTCCAACACATTTCCATTTTGCAGCGACAGAGAGCCTCTTGAATTACTAATGATTCTTTGAAAGACATGTCCACTGTTGAAATATATGTCCAACTTGCATGACTTTGCTTTTGACCTTCTGAAATATTTATCTCTGCCTTGCAAATTGTTGAATGTCCTATTTTCATATAATTTTTTTTTTTTTTTTCCTTGTGACGGATATCTGTTTGCCTCTGTTACTGCTGACAGCATTCTCAATCCCTCGGCCTCAAGAGAGCTTGATTGAAGTGGAGCCAATTTCATCCTATATTTACACAAAATCAGTCCTCTGCTGTCCTTTTTTTTCCTCCCTCCCCCTCTTACTGGAACTTTGTAACACCCAGACACAAAACTCGCACACAAAAGCGCACACAAACTAACTCGCTCATCACACATCAGACTTTTAATTCAAGAGGGACGCGTTCGCCAGCCCGGTTGTTTCATACTGCAAGGCAAATATCTCTCACAGAGGCGACACATGCACGTTGTGTTTGCTGCACACATGCAGAGGATTCTCTGTGTTTACCAGAGACGGCCATTCCAGGCGACTGCATGTCACAGCCACCTGTTGTGTGTATTTTAACCGATGTCTTCCTTTCAATAGCGGTATGAAGACGCTGTTAAAACAGATAAATTCACCCCGGCTGGAGAAGTCCACATGCCATCGCTAATTCCCGAAACGCCATTATCACGTTCACTCACATTTATGCCTTTCATATTTTTGTGTGTTTAATGCTTTCATTCCCTTCTCTGTTTGCCGAGGGTCTAACTAGATTGCATATAATAAGAGCCTTGGCTGGGATTTTCATCATTTTCACTGTAGCAGTACTGGTGAACTTTTCCCCTCTGCCTTATTAATGTTGTCTTATCCTAATTTTCTTGCCGCGGGTAGTGCTTTAAGTCTGACATGCTGAAATCTCTGGTCAATCTTTTTTTTCTAGGTGCAACAACCGTACCCAGTGTGTGGTTGTCACTGGCTCTGATGTCTTTCCCGACCCATGCCCTGGCACCTACAAGTACTTAGAGGTCCAGTATGAGTGTGTTCCCTATAGTAAGTATCCCCCATCTGAATCTCATATTGAATTCTCTCGTCTTAATGTGTTTTAAATGTGTTTTTAAGCCAGACAGATGTGCTATAACTACACTCTCTCCTCTTCTCTCCTTCATAATGAATAAGGTTGATTTTCATAATCTGCTCGCAAGTGTCGTCGCCTGTTTCGGAGACTGTGCCTCTATTAAGATGGAAGTATATGGGAGGAGATTAGCGGCAATAATAACAAAATATTTTGAAGTAGGTCTTAATCGTGAGCAGTTAGGAAAAGTCATGTAAAGGACCTAATTGTGGAGTCTGTCATTGTGATAATCAAAGACTAATTACACAGCAACAGATACACTTTAGGTATCATTTTTCGGTGAAATTAGAGTGAGCTATTAAAAAAAAAAAAAAAACAGCGCTACAGGATATATTAGACATAATTAGAAAAGGTGATTGAAATCCTAAAATTGCTCCAGGATTCTGCATAAAAGCTCTACAAATGTGACTTTGGAATATGCCTGTGGTAAACCCTTTTCTTCTCTCAGATTAACAGGATTCCTGGATTTGGACATGGATCAACTCCAGTCATCTTTTGTGAAACTGATTTAATTAAATGTAGACGCGGCCAAAGCTAGCACTATTATGAACCTGTCTCTGATATATGATTTAAACTATTCTGTTTTAAAAGGTTTTTTTTTGTTTTTTTTTTTTGTTTTTTTTAAAGAGTAGAACTTGACTTCATCGGTGCCTGTGAAACCGGAATTAATATTTAATTTGATGAACTGTAAACATTTTCTGAAATATTCACTCTTTTTTTTCTTCTTTCAAACAGGCTGGCCTTTCCCCTTCACACTTGTTTACAACTAAACTCTTTGCTCTGATTTTTTTTTTTTTTTTAATTTCCAATCTTTCATATTGTTTGCAGCCTCCGTCGTCCCACTGTGTGCAGCTCCAGTGATCTACTTAAGCAAGTCCATATTAGGCAGACTGTTCATCAGTCATTGCTTATTTGCTGTTCGCTCTCTTTGGCTCATTAAAGAGTTTGGTCTGTAACATTAGCACCAAGTTAGTTTTTTTGTGTGTGGGTGAGCAGGTTTGGAATCGAGTTTTGATTTGTGTTTATAAAGTCTGAACAAATTCCACCCCCAGTCAATACATGCCAAAAATAACTCCTGTACTGTTTCTCTAAGAATGTTATCTGTCAAAATATGCCTAGGATTTTGAGAAACAGTCATGTGTTTCTTAATATCATGCCATTTAGGAGAAGCATATTTAGAGGGTTATATTGTGCTTTTATACTGGCCAGTGTATTATTTTGTTGGCAGTTTAAGAAGGCTGGAATGAACATTTTAATCCTCTAAAGAGCATGGTGCATAGTTTGTCTCCAGTCTTAACGTGTGTGTTCTTACGTCCTAGGATGAGAGAGCGTTCACTAACAAACATTTCATTTCTCCAAGCTCTTATCCCTAAGCAGCCCCGCGGTTCATCTCTTGGTCATATCCTCCAACAAATTCTTCTCTTGTACCTGGTAGTTGACTCGTGATAACCTTTCTCTCCCTTTTGCACTCTTTTTGCTTTCTTTTCCAATGCCTGAAATAGAAGTGGAGCAAAAAGGTAAATGAGTGGTCTGGTCCTTTCCCCCCCTCCGGCTCCTTGTTCTGTGGTATTGAGTACAGCTCCCCTCACGTCTCCTCCCCCTTGATTGCCTCTCCTGTCAAATGCTAAACCCATAGGGGGATTGTTTGCAACACTGGACTCCAAATGAATTTCAAAACAGAATTTCAAAAGAAATCCAGGGTCATCGAGCATAATTTCTCTCAGACAAGAAATGTGAAAGGAATCACCCACTGATTTGTGGTGACTTCTTCCTGTATTGACTCTTGAAGAAACGAGTAGTTTTTTTAGAATTGTGTATATTGTCTTTTGGCTCAGTCTTAGTTTGCTTGGCCCAACTTCTGCTGCACCCATAGCACGTGATGTGAGACAGCAGTGATGGCTGAGTGAGATTGGCAAAGGCTAAAATGTTTGAAAAGAAAACAAGAATCCTCTGTGTTCCTTTCATCCAGAACCAATTAATTTTAACCATCCAAATGGGAACCTTGCCTTGGCCTCCCTCATCCATCAGTGGTCACTCTTGTCTTTTGCCACAGAAGTAGTGAAAATCCTTTACCACTGTTGTTCGGTCTTTTCCCCAATGTCCACTTTCATTTTACCTCTGCTTTGCTGCCACCACACCATTGACAACCTGTTGTTCACTCCTTCCACAAGATGTGAAGTCTGTTCCCTTATCATTTTGGTTTATGACCTAAGTCATTTGAGTGTGCATGTGCAGTGTGTCCATTTACCCAACTGTTAGTGTGACATTTGAAGTCAGTGACAGGCTGGTATTTAAAAAAAAAAAAAAAAAAAAAGATGTGTGAACTCTATTTCTCCCATTTCCCGTGTCTTCCATTTGCAGGATTTTACCCTTTTTCTGTTCACATTTTGTTTTGTTTTGTCCCCGTTAGGGTGTAGCAGCAGACCCTTGAGATGCAACTTTTCTCAACTTCATATTTTTCATTCTGATTAATCATTCTGGCACATTCATTTATTTTAAAATAGTAGAAATCCTCCTCCAAATTCACAATCCCTAATCTTTTTGTCTTGCACTTGATTTGTACAGCAACAAGAATGATGCCTGTCTTAGCGAAATGTGCCGTGTTTGAAACTGTTTTCCTCATTCTATTTTGTTTCACTTTCCTCTCTGTCACTAGTTTTCATTTGTCCTGGGACTCTGAAGGGTATAGGAGCCCCAACCTTCATATATGAAGCAGAGCAGCAAGCAGGGGCATGGTGCAAAGACCCCCTGCAGGCTGGAGACAAGGTCTTCTTCATGCCCTGGACGCCGTATCGAACTGACACCCTCATCGAATACGCCTCTCTAGAGGACTTCAAGAATGGCCGCCAGACAACCACCTACAAACTGCCACATCGTGTTGACGGGACAGGCTTTGTGGCCTATGATGGTGCTATCTTCTTTAACAAAGAACGCACACGTAACATTGTCAAGTTTGACCTCCGCACGCGCATCAAAAGCGGCGAGGCTATTGTGAACAATGCCAACTACCATGACACTTCGCCGTACCGCTGGGGCGGGAAGACGGACATTGACCTGGCAGTAGACGAAAGAGGCTTGTGGGTGATCTACGCCACAGAGCAGAACAATGGACGCATTGTGGTGAGCCAGCTCAACCCATACACCCTCCGCTTTGAAGCCACTTGGGAAACGGCGTACGACAAGCGCTCGGCCTCCAACGCCTTCATGGTTTGCGGCGTGCTGCATGTGGTGCGCTCAACCTATGAAGAGAATGAGAGCGAGGCCAGCAGGAGCCACATCGACTACATCTACAACACCAAGCTGAGCCAGGGTGAGCACACCGACATCCTCTTCCCCAACCAGTACCAGTACATCGCCGCTGTGGATTACAACCCCCGGGACAACCAGCTATACGTGTGGAATAACTTTTACGTCCTGCGGTATGACCTGGACTTCGGGCCGCCGGATCCCGCGGAAGGTAAGTCTGCCTCATTTTGCCGAGTGCAAAATGCAATGTGATGAGCTTCTGTTGTATGGTTATAGTGTGGGATGTCACAGCTGACTGCCTTTTAATTTTGGATGTAGTTCAGGTGTGATATAGAAAAGAGGGTTGTGTTAGTCTTGGGGAAAGGGCTCATTTGCAGACAGAAATTACAGATTCACCTTGGAATGAGGGATAGCTCCCACAGGGATCTCACCGCTACAAAGCCTGCTTCTTTATTACCATGAGGCAAGCCGAAGCACTCACTCTTGCTGCGCCTCGGACCCTATCAAATTCTTTAATCTTAGGCCTTATCCCAAGCCATTATGAACACTGCCCTTGTGAACTTCCCTCTAATGCTTGGAATGGGATTCAGAAATATTGTGCACAGTATGACAAAGGTTACCCCCCTCCTCGCCTTGGAATTTGAACTTGTGTTGCCATGGCTACCTCATCAATTTCTCAGAGGCCGACTTTTGACAATAGGCCGGGAGACAATCTCCATAATATTGTGGCATAATGTTGTTAAACCCTCCAGTTCTGAAGAGTGTGTGAGTTAGTTGGCCACATGGCGAATCAAGGCAGATGACAAGCTTAGAAGAATGGCCGTGTGGTGAAAAGAGAGATCAATTACAGTGAAGCATCTTGTCAGGCGGTTAGGGGGTTTAAATTAATCTGCAAAGTGCTGAGGGGAGACATACGTGTCATCAGACAGGGCCCTTACATCACGCCGATAATAGGCGTAATTACCTGACTGCAGCCATCTTATCCCGGAGAGCCGGCCTAAGTCCCTATACAAGGAGGTGGAAACACGGATCCCAGTCCGACTCCACAAAATGTGAGCGGCTCAAGTTGCCCCCCAAGCACTGGTCCAGATTAAGTTATGATTTTTAACTTCTGGATGTTTGGGAGGGGTTGTCAGGGGGGAAATTTGATTCTTGACCTGTGTTGTTGAGAGGGGGGAGCGTTGATGTCTCAATGGAGGCTGTGTGCTCCTGAACTCTGGCCTCTTGTCAACACGTCTGTTTGTTTTCCCGCTGTTCCCTGGAATCTCCCCGGCATGAGATTTTGACACCCAGTGGGCTCCGAGTTTGTGCCTGTTTTACAGAACAACCAAAGCCTCAATTAAGACTATGTTAGCAGAGATATGAAATACTCAAACTTTAATGAGTTCTCCATGCATGCGAGCTGCCCGCTCCACTGTTCACGTTCTGATGTATGTAAATGTAATTAACAACTGAATTATCATAATTACCCTCCTTGTCTCAAAAGAGGCTCACGGAAACGAGAAAAGTGGCCATCAAAGTGCATTTCCAATGAAGAGTTTAATGTGCTCTCTCAGCTACTGTAATGCCTCGGTAAACACAAAACGCCACATAGACTGCTCTGCCACTTGCAGCAGGAACAGTGTAATCAAGGGAACCAACTGCACATAGTTGTTGATTTCACCCATTATTTTAAGCACCCGTTTCCACCACTGCTCTGCTATCAAGAATGCGTATTTTGCAACAGAACTTGCCACTGTGGATCATTAAGTGTATTTTATGAGAGCATTTTGAAATGTTGCCGGCTTAGAGAACTGGAGCAGACAACAAGCGATGCAGAGGCTAGCAGCAGTACTCTGGGTTTGGTGACTGGCACATCAAAATAATTGGTTCATGTTTATTAGGTTTTCCAGATCTACACCTTTAACTTCTTTACTGTGTAGCTATTAGGATTTATTGCTGCCTGCGATATAGCATTGAATTAAACAACCTATTCTGCAGGGTAATCTAATGGTGCTGAAATAATGTCTCTCTCACTGAAACTGAGGGGCACTTGAGGCACAGAGGAAATTAATTGTGCCCATTAAGATTCATCGACCACAGAGTGAAGTTACCTCAAACACCAAACCAGTGTGTTTTTCTCCTTTGCAGAACTCATGTAGCACAATGAGGGCGAGTCTCCTCTTCTGTCAAAGGCATCAACCTTGGCTCTAATGCTCATCCTGTAGAAGCACTGAAGCACTGGATTAGAGTCTATATTTAAGATGTTTTAGCAAAGTGATCAAAGCAGAAAATAATTTACCTTAGCAAGCTGTCTGTGTTCTCCATACCTTGTGTGGCTTGTTTTGAACGCCTTAAGTCTCTGAATACTGGCCCTGTTTCAGGTGATTTACTAAGATTATTCCCCTTATTGATTGTTCCTCTTATTGTCCCAACCAATTCACGCACACTCCCACAAAATGTCTATGCTCTGCTAATGCTTTGTGAACACAAAACACAAATGATCAATACCCAGACGGTCCACCTCCTTAGAAGTCTTTCTGAAGGAGGTTTCATGCCAATAAAAAGCACACCTTAGCGCGCGCCGTTAAAAACTTAGGGGGACACTAGCAATGTATTTTCTGTGATGTGCAAACACATCAACTGATCCCAGCACAATGGGATTCAAAAAGCTCATCAGAATAGCCGGTAATTGCCAAGTACATTTCAAACTAACAAGGAGAGAAAGGAGAAAATTAATTTGCCTTTGAGGTAGCATTGATCTAAGGCCTGAAGACGAGAAGCATAAAATTAATGGCTTTGTCCGAAAGACTTAGCCACTTGGAGTAATCTGGTAACGCCGAGCAGGAGTGGGCTCTGCACGGAATTGAAACATCAAGCTAACCACACATTTATAGAGTAAATATTTGTGCGCCTCACATACCCACCATCACAAAGCCCCGTGCTTTTGCTCGGTCATTGTGCGGCTAAAACCAGCTGTGCACACTGATGCACACTGGCTCGCTTTTATATCACTGAGCAGCGCCTCCAGGTGAACCATCTAGACACAGGACATTTATAGATGTATCATGCACTAAGCCTGTGTTCCACCCTCTGAAGCATGATGTCGAGCAACAGAAATAGAGGGAGGCTGAAGTGAAGGAGCCAGGAGATTTTGGAGCAGCTTTAATTGTTCTGCTTGTTGCCATGGTTCAACACTGGCTTTCACGACTAGAGGAATATGCGACTTGTTCAAGTGGACATTATAGGCATAGAGGAAGGAGAGTTTCTCAGTAGAGCGGGGATGAAAAGAACACTCGTGTTTTTTCGCATTGTGTGCATGCCTTCGTGCCTGTCTGTCTTCCTGCCTGTCTCCCTGCGTGCCTTTGTGTGTCGTGGGTGCTGCCTTGCCACCCTCCTCTCACTCTGTGTACTTGTGATTGCACTACACTGCAAAAAAAAAAAAAATCTCCATTTTAACAAGACATTTAGTCTTGTATTTATTCCTTAAAATCTTTCTTTTTTTCTCTTAAAACAAGTGGAAAAAAATCTGCCAGTATAATGAGATTATCCCACTTGTTTCCAGTGTAGTTTTGTTTCAGGATTTTTTTTTTCTTTTTCTTTTTTTTTTTTTTTTTTTTTTTTTGAACAAGTATCACTATGTTGAAACAAGACAGAAAAAGGCAGATCGGTGACACTTGACTCAAGAAAATTCTCAAAACAAGCTGAATAGCATTTGAAACAAGAGGGTTTATCTCATCTCAGTGGCATACTTCTTTTTTTTTTTTTTTTTTTTTTACTAGTTTCAAGAAAAAAACAAGATTTTATGGAGGAATATGAGACTCCATGACATTTTTGCAGCGTAGATCTGCTTCCCTGCAGTCTTCAGTTTCAGCCCTTGTAAATTACCGTACATATGTACAGGATATGTCCATCAGGGCTTTTTCTGTCTACCGCTC
Source organism: Myripristis murdjan (assembly GCF_902150065.1). NCBI lineage: Eukaryota > Metazoa > Chordata > Actinopteri > Holocentriformes > Holocentridae > Myripristis > Myripristis murdjan. The sequence continues at coordinate 21,469,760 of NC_043996.1, read as the reverse complement.
TTTAAAGAACAAGTGCCAGTAATGCAGTCAGCCCCACAGCAATGCCTCGGTTTTTTTGAATGTACATGGATGTGGTGGGTGACAAACCACACATGGATTGGCTGTCTTTTGGCCCCTACCTTCTATGCCAAGCTATGTGACCAGATGGTTCAGGCCCATTACATTGCGCAGGGCTGCTGGTCACGTCACATGGGCCTGAATGAAGCAGAACAGCATGAGCGCATATAAACAGCCTGATGTAAAATTCATATCTTGGGGGATTTGTTGTTTCTCTATCATTAGCGACCAGCGCTGGCCCTTCAAAAGAGTCAGAAATGCTAAGTGTGGGCTCTTACACACTTCTTTAACCGCTGAGACGGTCACGTTGGGTGGAGATGAAATTCTCAACACGACAAATGCACGAAGGCACGTCAATGTAAGGCAGCACGCACACGCACCATTTTTAACCCTTATTGATAGTGGAGCACTGGGCACTGGTGGCGTGGCGACGTGCCCATTAATTTAGCAAGTGCTGGCTCTTTGCTTTTATTTTCTCCTCTCATTTGGCCGCGGTTGCGACGACCGCTGTGAGGAGAAAAACAATATTACAGCCATCTCTTGTCTCTACATTTGAACTGCCTTGACATTTGGAAGTTTGCTCATCCTTTTGTATTGTTTGGAAATGGATTGCAGCTGATGTAGGGATGGGTTTTTGCTGAACCTTGTACTTGATGTTTTATTTCTGCTGTGTGGGTCTTTGGTTATTGTACTTGGAGAATTAGCCCTGTAAGTGATTCAGCCTTCTTCAAAATTTAAACCAATTAAAACAGCTTGGTTTGGCTGTATTGCCATTGCTCTTCCTAATAGCAGGTATTAGGCAGCTTATTATCCATTTATCCCAGGGCTTATATGGACAGGTAGATAGTTATGGCTCTTTTGACTCAGTGTGTATAATTAGATGTAAAAACCTCCTATTATTGATATAAGCAGTAGAGGCAAGGACAAATAGAATTTCTGGATCTCTGATCATCTGATTATGCTTTTATTTGATTATTTTTCCCCTCCATTTTCCAAATAGATAAATGGCTTTGGGCTGCTGTTATAAAATGATAAAATTAATTCTACTTTAGCTCTGATGCCTTGATTGATGATGTTGTATAATGATTTTCTTCCCTTTCAGCACTGTTTTAATTTACTCCATTCTGTTCAGAGCCTGGCGACAGCCATTTTTCAAGTGCTCAGCCTCAACCCTGTAATATTATTTACAGCAGGCATTATTCGACATATGGCAACAATATGCCCTTCCTGTCAGATCGCCCATCAAGAGTGACTTGACTGCCTCTTGAGAGAAATAGTAGCTAATTGGGACAGCCCTCTCTTGGCTGAGTGCTATCAGAGGACACAAGGTTCTCACTTGCGGGGGAAATTGCTCATTGCAATCAAAAGAAAATTGTAGCGCGCATGCTGCAGGGACATCAAAAGAAGTGTGCAAGTGCAAAGGCATCTGACAAGCAGTCACTTCCAGCTGTATTGATTTGGCTATTTGTGGTTGTTGATGTTGTTGCAGTCCTAACACCCTAATATAAAGCCCTTCTCTTTCACTTAAAAACATTGACTCAGTCCACATATGAGTGCGTCTCTTAAAGCAGCATGGTGCCACAATTCTCCCTAAGAGACTGAGAGTGAGGGAGAAAGCTTGAGTGTTTCATAGCAGGAAAACAGTTACAAATGTATACGATGTTCGGATCAAATTTGATGCTGCTTGTATTCATGAGAAAAGATTAAGTTTTCTCAGTGCTCATAATATGCTAAAAGCTCCTATTTATCACATGATGTTTCATTCATTTTCAATTGCCAACAAATGGCATTTTGGGATGAATAATCATTTGGAAATGTATGCATGCATAGAGGATGTACACACAATTTATAAATATGCAAATGCTAAGAATCAAGCATGGGCATGGGTGTGCATTGTAGAAAGATTTGAATGAAGTGGTAGCACTAGAGGCACACAGCTCTTTTTCTTCGCTGGGTAGTCTTTAGGCTAATGGCTTAATTGTCCACAAAGTGTCTGCATCCTTTAGGGACCAATGGTAAGATATGCTCTTAGAAATACAGTTTGGATTGTCTAAGATAACAAAGAAGACTGTTTACTGTTGTCGTGTGGCACTGTGGGCTGAATCTGGGAGCAAATGGGAGGCAGGGCTTTGAATCCTTGACTCGCAGTAGCATGGTCTCAAGAGCAAGTTAATTGCATATTAAGACCCAGGCAATATTGGCCTTTGGAGAAGCAGAAGTTTGCTCAGGTCTTAATATTCAGAAAAACAATTACCCGGGCACTTATAGAATCACAGCTGAATTTTATTGCATTATAGGTATGTATGAAGAGTTTCCTCCAAAATGAGATATGCACCGTTTAAAAAAAAAAAAAAAAGAAAAAGAAAGAAAGAAATAACACCCACTCTCCCATATTGACTGTTGGCATGCAAGTTAAGCACATTATGGGTGTTTATGTTTGGAGGCATTTTAAGACATTTGCTTATAAAGTAGTTCATATTTTTTGAGCATAGTGACATTTATCGTTTTCAAACGCTGCCTGATGAAATTCGGAGAGCAGTTTCTTCTTTTCCAAAATGAATATATAGCATTTTGGGATGAAATTCTTCTGTTTCAAGAAAGCCAGCCAACAGTATGAAACCTTTGACTTAAAATAGGTCAACAAAAGAATCTCAACAAGGAAGACCTAACTTATTATCTGCACTTTTTGCAACAGTTCGTTTTCTTCCTGTTGTATTGTTGTTATATGGTATATATTGTTTTATTGTCAAACTATTATGTTATACCACAGTCTGATGACAGTTTGTGGGATTTAATTTGGCATTTTAGGAAAGAAATGAAAATGATCCATCATCAAATTTACATTATGATCCTCCTTATGTCTTCCTGCTGCTCAGACTAACTCCCACTCATCAGTGAGAGCTGGAGTAAGACACTTGAAATAACAACCTCTCAGGTCCTTCTGTAAGCCCTGACTGGTTTTGGTCACGTAAACACACACTTTTACCTCAGTTCCTAGGAGTAATTCAGTGAAGCTTGATGGCTTTGGGCCCTGGCTGAAAACTCACTTCATAACCTCTTCATGTTACCTGTTCGTGACAATAACTGAACATGTCAGCTGTCACTTTGGCAGCCGTGCTGGTCAGGAACACATGAACGAGTGAGTGGGTGACAGACACACAATGACTGAATGAGCGTGAGGTAATTAGCCAGGGCTCCTTCCAAGGGAGAAGGTCAGTGAGTGAAATGTCACAATCCAGCCACACGGCAGGGTGAGCCAGGCTTTTGTTATATTTTTTTTTTTTTTATGTACTGAGCATCACAAGAATACAGTCGCCTTCCTGCTGTGGGCCCCTGACCACATCCCCAGATTGACTTTGTAATAAACACAATATTTCACCAGAATGGAAAAGCTAACTACAGATTCCCCTGATTGGTTGATTAGCTCCAGAGGTAAAATGTGGTCTTTGTCACCATTCACTCTGAGGAAATGGAGATAGGAGATATGTGTCTGATGATGGGGTGCCAGATAGCATGATATTGCATTTTCCCAGATGTACCCTGGGCTACTGAAGACAACACTATAGGGCCTTTCACAAAGGCAGACCTCATTGTGGGAAACTGCTTTTATCTTCACAAACAATCATGTGGCTGTTGGTAAAATGCATGATCGTTCTTGCAGGAGACGAGCAGCATATCCATGTGTGCACGCACACACTCATGCACATAGAAACATTTATTGTGTTTTCTTTTTATTTATATTGGCTATTCATACTATATTAAATTTATATTTATAGATTTCCTATTTCTGCTGCCTCATTTCCGAGTTATCTCCAGGCTCTCTCTAGCAGATATCCATCTGTATACACAGTGTTTTTAGACACACATGTAGGAACACACCTGAGCCGTATAATATACACATGCATGCATGCACATCTGCATGTGCACACTCACAGATTTGCACTGCAGGGTAGGCATGGATTGAATACAGTGGAATCACATTATTGCTGATGTATGGCTTTTGCCTAGAGCTGTGCAGTTCTCCTTCCTCACACCAGCTTTATCAAAGTGAGAGAGATGAACTAGGCAGAAAAAAGTAAAATGCAGGCAGGCTTTGTCTTCCACGTTGACATTTAATCAGCCCAAGGTTCCAACTCTCTTGAGAAGGAATCACTGCCATGCAAAAGGTTCTTCCAACACCAGTCCTTCTCTTATTTGTGGGCATAAGTAAACTAAAAATAGTAGAGATAGTGTAGCGTTGGTAGGATTGCCTTGATTTTATGCAGTGAAGGTGCAGAAAAGAGGTGGAGTTACAGCTCAGTGCTGCTCAGAGCTTTTTATTTCTAAGAATTATGGGCGGCAGTAACTCTGAGCAAACCTACAAACTGGGGGACAGTTAACGTTTCCCCACTGGCAGGAGTGATGGGAGTTCAAGACAAGGACATTTATTGACTCGAGCTCTAATAGCTTCACTCTTCTCTTGCTCCAGTGCCAACTATTGAAGACTTCTCCGTCTCACCGTCTATACCTGAGACCACCTCAGTGCTCACCACCACTGCTGCATCTACAGCGAAAGGACAGATTAACGCCACTGTAGCAGCAGCAGACCCCAGAGATGGCAGAGACCCATTTGAGGATTCACGTGGCTCCAGCACAGCGGAGCCCACTGTCCCAGAGCTGCCTCCCACTCCCAGGCGTTTCTGCGAGGCGACCAGGAGGAGAGCCATCGACTGGCCCCAGACCCACACTGGAACCACCGTGGACAGGCCCTGCCCCAAAGGCACCAGAGGTAAGCCAGCTGGGTATTACATCTAGTGTGTATGCACTATAGGCATTACCTTTTTTCATCAAATATTCTTTACCTAGGACTACCTGCTTAAAAAAAGACATTAATAGTACTCCTGGACTGCATATTTCACCTCCAGGTTAATTGGTGTCACAATCTTCCAACCTGTCTGAATTTTTTGCAGAGGTTCCACCCAAGTGGTCTCTAATTACAGTTTAAGTCAGAATCTAATCCAAAACATGTTGAATTAGTGGTTATTTATCATATATCACTGAGGTTAGGATTGCCTACCTCAAATGCAGGGGGATGTATCACTGTGCCTTATGCCAGTTGCAAATTAGCTGGTGACCCATTTAGACGTCTGCTATGCAGAGCCAAAGCAATACTTACCTGGCACAGTTAACCTGGTCACACTGAGCTCAAGTCCTGGATGGTGGTGGAATTTTAGGTCAGTGTAAAATGGATGAACACATATGTGCACATTTGTGAACATGGCAGTGCTTGAGATAGTTTTCAAGTGTTGGCAAAATATAATAACCACTGCACTGCAATGTATTCCTCTTCTTCAAATGTGCATTATTCAAAGATGCATATAGGAGTTTCTCTTTGATATACTACTGAAACATTAATTGTGACAATGCAATCAAATGCTAGCAATAAGCCATTGTTACTCTTCACAGCAACTAAGAAGTCCCAGTGATGCGCTTTGCAATGTAATTTAATGCAATATTGGAGTCTAAGGCTTGATTTCCCACTAAATCCCTCCTGGTAATGTAGTAAGTTTGGCATCAAAAGCAGTGTTGAGGAAAAGTCATGATATATGACAATAGAAAGCCACTCTCAGGGACTATGGAACATGGTGCTGATGGTTGTTATGCCAATTCATTTGACAGTGATATCAGCACTCGAAAAGAAAAATCTCACACAAGTTACCTTTGAAAAACCCATCACAGTGACTGACAGAACTGTCATAATATCAAGCATGGCTATTGGAGGATAAAAGCAAAAGGGAGACAATGTTTTGACTGTGGGGGCGAAATAGTGATGAGTCTTGGATTACATGCGCTGTTGCTCTTGTCAGTGGAGCGGCATTCATTAGATATAATCTTGTATTTAAGTTAGACATGTATAATATGGGTGTATATAATATGTGTATTATTCTGAAAAGTGCATGTTTACACACAGTGACAAACTAGGATCTTGTGCACTGCTTGGTAATTAGGACCAAGCTTGTAAGAAGCTGAAAGTCTCTTGGTATGCCCTCTACCATTAAATTTCCCTTGTTCCTTCACACTATGCAAAGCTGACAGGCTTTGAAATTGTTTTGAAATGGTTGTTCCTGCTGACCAGTTAGTTTCCCACTCTGGAGAGTCTGGATGAATGGAGGATCAGCAGGCAGAACAATATCTGAGAAAGGGTTTGGCTTCCCTCCAACTGTTGTGTTTGTTCTGTGGCGCTGCAGGCATCGCCTCCTTCCTCTGCACCATGGCAGGGACCTGGTGCTCCAAAGGGCCAGACCTCAGCAACTGCACCTCGCACTGGGTGACTCAAGTCGCACAAAAGGTAAATGCAAAATGTGTTAATTGTATAATACTGTGTGGCTCAGAAGGGAAACTGGAACCTGACAGGAGCACTTTGAAACACTTCAACATTGTTATAAAATAGGGATGTTGGCATTTATGGGCGCTGCTTGTTGGTTGGGTGGTGTATTTTTCATATTCCCGCAGAGAAGTGGCAAAAAGGTAGATGATGTGACAGAACTTGTAAAGAATTCTCACACAGCTGCAATGACTGCAACAAAGAAAATCAGATATTTTAAACTTTAAAAGTAAATTTCAGGTTTTGGTGTCCGTTTCCTAGAAGTGAATTCCCATTTTGCTCTGATGCTGATGATCAATTATACAGGAAGAAATCCATCATAGGGGAAAAAAAAGAGATACCAGTTTTTCCATTGACATATCTCTCCATTGCCATTCACCTCAACACATTCGAATGAGATACAGCCACAAGACATTGCAGTCAGAGTATGGGGCACGACTCTTGCCTTGACTCAACTGGAAAAATCTGCTCTCTTGCTCTTGCTGCGGTATCACTATTGCTCTCTCCTCCTACATTTGTTGCAATGAATGCAACAAATTCAGGCACTTTCTCCAGGGGTTGTCAAAAAGTATGCTGGGAACTACAGAAAACCACTCGCTAAAGTATTCGTTTTCAAGGCAAGTTAAAAGAAAATAGTCAAGTCAAGTCAAGTAGAACTTTATTTATCCCCAAAGGGGCAATTTGTTGTGCAGCGGTAAAAATAGTGATAACACATACTATCACACAATGCCAAAAAAACACACAGCATTTTAATACAACAAGTAATAAGGCACAAAAAACATAGTAAGTACTACTAAAATTAAAGCAATATTTACCAAGTGTGGGCAGGTTGTCGAACTGATATTAGCTTTTACTATTGGAGTTTAGCAGTGAAATTGCTGGGGTGTGAGGGAGTGTTTGAATCTATTGGTTTTGGCTAATGGGTATTTGCGTCGGGAACCTGAAGGCAAGGTCTGCAGCTCTGGATTCAGGGGCTGAGTGCTGTGAGACAGGATGGATTCTGCTTCCCCCAGCTACCACTTGTTGTATGAGTCTGACAGACTTTTCCGTTGAGCACCCGTGATACTGCTTAAAGACCTTGATCATCTTTGTTAATGCACTTTTCTGTTTAAGATTGAGAGAGGCAAACCAACAGATAAAAGAAGAAGTAAAAATCGACTCAATGAAAGATCTGTAAAACACAGTCATCGGGGAGCTGTCCGCACCGAGCTTCTTAAGATAAAAAAGGCTTTTTTTTTTATACAGCATATTGGTGTTACAATCAAAGCTCAGCTTATTATCAGTTAGAGTGCCGAAGTTGTTGTTTGACTCAACGATTTCTACACCCTGATCAGCATGTACACCAAAGAGGTAAATCACAACACTTCACAACAAAATAACATAAATGCATTGACCATAACCAGATAGTGAAAGAGTATCTGCGGGTCTAATTGTCATTTGAATCCATACCTATCTACTGTGCGGCCTCACTGCTAACTATTCATGCCTTTCTTACCTTAACCTTGTGTGTTACACTTAATGTATTGTGTTCCCTGCTACACATTCAATGCCTGTGTTTACATTCATTCTGCCCACCATCAATTGTTCCTTGTGAATGAATTGTTTCTATTGATTACAACCCTGAGAGGTATACAAGACACATTATATCTGCTTCACGTCGCAGAACCATCATCTACCGTCTGCTTCATTGACCGGCGCCTGCTTTGCTTGTGGTTGCCTCTTTAGATCCGAAGCGGGGAGAACGCTGCTAATTTAGCCAACGAGCTGGCGCGCCACACACAGGGCCCGGTTTTTGCAGGGGACGTCAGCTCCTCAGTGCGCCTGATGGAGCAGTTAGTGGACATCCTGGATGCTCAGCTGCAGGAACTCAGGCCCAGCGAGAAGGACTCGGCAGGGCGCAGCTTCAACAAGGTACGGTGGACGCCCAGGTTTTCTTATAGAGTGATACAGTTTGTTATCCTAACATCCAGACGTCAATAAGCATCTTTGAGCCGTGGGTTCCTTGGACAGATTTCTAATGCTTTTTTTTTTTTTTTTAAATGCAGAAAATAAGGTCCGTGGTTAATATAAACCATGTAGAGTTTGACATTTTGACATAAATTACACCTGGTAACATCTCAGTTTTAAAGATTTTAAGCTGTTATCTGCTTTAAACAAGCAGTCTAAGTTGCTAACAATTTGAAATACTAAAACTATGATGACTGGGAAAAATTACAGGTCACTTTGTCAAGCTTGTTAATTCACATTCTTCCTCTGTTCTGTCCTGTGTCCTCTGCAAAGTCTTTTTCACCCCCAGCAACGCTGTTTCAGCCATCTCTAATAAAGACTGTTACACTCTGTATTTATACAGCCAGGCTCGACCCAGTTTATCATTGACTTCGTGCACCCTGCCCATTTTTTTGCCGTTGTCTTCATCGCAAACATACTGGCTAATGAGGATGAATTCCAAACCAAATAAGTAATGCATATGTAGACAGAGAGAAAAAAGCTTGCGTTTTTCATTCAGAGTTGATAGACTTGGATGGCTCACAGTTCCCTTGCTAGAGATTTCACCGGAAGTGGAAAGACAAAAGCAGCAGGACGGTGGCGTATGTATTGCCTCAAAACGTAGCCTGCTGTGTACCTTGTAAAAACGAAAAAAGGGTATTGGTTCATGGAGATTATTGTGTTGAACAAAATTTGTAAATATCACTTTTTATTTGCAACAGAGCATATTTTCTTGAATTTTCAAAAACTCTGAGGAAAAATTTCATTAGACATGTGCCGAGGGAACCCAAGGTCAAACTAACTTCTGGTTCGGCCGACAAAAACATGCCACCACTGGTTCTTGTGCTGAACTTTGTTTCCCTTTTGTGCCAAACGCTGACCCAGCCCAGCAAAGGGCATTCACTGGAGGGGCCTCTGCCACTGTTGTGCGCAAACACAAACTCATCCACATCCCTACATACATGGACACACTCACACACGCACACAGTTCCAGGTGAGAAGGCTAAGGAGGCAAGCCTAGCCCTGAGGGGAATCTCATTCCTGTCCAGCTCCCTGGTAATTACTGGCTTTGGAAACGCAGCCTCACCTGGCAGTTCCAGCTTAAGGGAGCTAATGGCCGTCGGCCCCCCACCAACACACAGAATAACTCCTCAGCTCTGACAAATACGGCGCTGCCCTCCCCTGGAGCTTCTAGCAGCACTCTGAGAGAAAAGTGCAGGCCCAAGACATATACGCAGATTTCTCAACTGTTGGCAGTCCCGTGGAGAGCTGAGTGACAGTTTGTGGAATTAAATTGTTATTCAGACTTTCTAGACAGCGCTCTTTCTGTAAACAAGGTGATTTGCACTAAAATGATACCTGTCTTTTGTAGCTCTATGTGCAGGCTGCTAGCAGCTACCTTGCCATGTTGTTTGTTTGCAGATAAGGGTTGCTCGCTGCAGTGCCAAGAGTATTGCAGTGAATGGAGGAACGTATTAGCAGCACCATGATTGGCTCCTGACAAGTAATATCGCAAGAAGTTATGTTGCAGGCAACTTTTTCCCACCAATAAACAAGGAAATGATGGAAGTCTACAGTCCACGGGGGCAGTCTCGATTTGCTTGACTTCTCTCCTTCCAGAGAAAACAGATTGGCTTCCTGTGTGTGTTTGCTTGAGTTACTTACTATGGTGTGCGGAAAACATTTGGTTGTCATTTAGAAGGGGGAAAAAAAAAGAACATTACCTCTGTATTTTCTAATTCTGTGAGCCACAATATTCTCTGTGCTTTTCTTTGTGAAGGACAGTGCAGCTTCTTTTTTGCGCCAGGAGACCAACGAAAGGGCTAAAAAGAGCTGGCACAGTATTACAGTCTCGATGTCATAAAGTACAAATGACCCCATCTCGCATTGTTTATCGCCTCAATGTATTTTAAATCATCACTAATGCAGCGCATCGGAATGTAGTCTCAGCATTTTTCCTCCACAGCACAGTGCATTTTTCTTCCTTTTTACCCCTCGCTATTATGTAATCCATATTCGTATTAAGAATTCAAATGCCATTTCCCCAAAGCATTTAGAGCTGTCGCATTATTTTAGGGTTATAATTCATGGACCTGAGCTTTTTCTGCTTTTATTAATTCCTGTAATTTATGGTAAGTGGCATGATTTAATTCTCTCTGTTTTTGTGCTGTAACCTCTTTTCTTCCTACTTCGGCGCTACCTAATGTCTATCTGTTGTTCTCGATCCTCTTTTTGTGTGGCAAAGCTTCAAAAAAGAGAGAAGACATGCAGGGCATATATGAAGGTATACCTATTGGGCTTTGGAAGTTGCTTTTTTTTTTTTTTTTTTTTCCCTCCTTCCCTGATCCCTAATGCCTGCCCAGCAGCATGCAGTGCTGTCCTTGATTGTCTTGTTTTGTGCTCGGTGGCCTGCTTGTCTAAATCTCGATATGGCTGTTTCCTCACCTGACTCCCCGTCTGTGTATTTGTCAGTCTGTCCAATCTTTGCAAATCATTGCCAATATTGCTCTGTCTTTGCGCCTCTATTATTCTGCTCCTCTCTCCTTTCACTTATATGTCTTATTTTTCTGATACGTTTTTCTTTCCTTTTCTCTCTCTTCTTTCTTCCTCCCCCACTCTTTCTCTCCCTCCCTCTCTTTTGTCGGCTCTTAGTGCGTTGTGTGAGTAATTGCCTTCCCACGGTCGTAATTGCACCTCCCTGTCAGCCAGAAGTGTGATCAAAGTGGCAGCGTGCTCAATTTTCACTTGCTTACATTGTACAATTTCCAGTCTCCCTTGTCCCCTTAGCAAAAAAATTCTTTCCTCTGGCATTGCAGCTCTTTTTTATCTGCAGGATTAATTTCTGAACCTATTTATGTGTTTGTGTTCCAGTCTGATTTTTTTTCCAGCCTCTCTCCCAGTCATTTTGCTTTCCTCTGCTGTGTGGCAAGAGTTTATTTCCACGAGCTGCCTCTGCTGAAAGACACGGCCGTGGTGTAAACACACAAGAAGTGACGCCTTGCGAGGCATAAAACAAATGATCGGATTTTGTGTTTCTCATCGGCTTATTGGGGGGCTCGCCGTTATGTCGGAGCTGTTTTCACTGAGGTCTTATTTTCCTGTGAGAAATGGAGGATACGTTTCCCTCAGTTGATTTAGATCTGTCTTCTCTTTTGCATCACCATTCATCATCTGCTGCCGCTCTTGAAGTCAGCGCCACCCAAGCGCTCGCTGGCCTGCTTGCCGAGCTCTCACCACAGCTCTCGCCACACTATACATTTCCCCAGCTCGAGAGCCATGGGGGCTCCCCTGGTAACACCCCTGTGATTTGTAGAGTGGCATGACCTCCACCCAGGCGAGAATTAAAGAGGATTCAATCAGAACACAGGTTGTCTCTGTGCTACACAAATTAGAGACAGGGGACTTTTTTTTTTTTTTTTTTTTTTTTTCCCTTTTGGATTCCATGGGCCCTGCAAGGATGGCTCACCAGGGGGGAAGACCATTTAGTTTCTGTCTGGGTGTAATGGCTCTGGCCCTGTAATCACTGCTACTCTGGCTCAGGCTCTCTCCCCAACACACTGGCTGCCTTCATAGTCACAGCTTGCAAGCCTCCACACCGATTGATTCCTGCGCCCAGGCCCACAATATAAAGACACACCGAGAGGCTCATGTCTGGATACAGTCATCATTACTATATTTAATGTGAGCTGGGTGGTTAAATGTTGTGGGCTAATCATAGATTGGTGCAGACTTTGGTTGATCCCTGTTCTTGTTATTCCAGGCAAATGGATAATCCCGCCTATGGTCAATTAGTGTTTTGGATAATCACAGCTGTGACTAATTGGTACAGTGAGCAAGGGCTTGTTGTGGTTAATTACCGTTATTGTGGAGGGCCTTGCCATGGTTAATGGCACCTATGGTTAAATTGTCACTCTGATTTATCACACCATAGGCTGCTCCAGATTTGCTATCATTTTACAGCCGTCTGTCCTCAGCTGCAGCGTAGCGCGTTAACGCCGTCGTGAGCGTGCTGAGCCAGGCAGAAGTCATGAACTCCCCCTCTCAGGGTCAAAGGAAACTCTTGTTTTATCAACATATGATACTTTTCTTGTGTGGTTTTTGTGCTGGAATGTTTTGCTTACTTACTGCTTATCAGAAACCAGGAAATGAAAGGATTGCCATCGAAAACAAGCAGAAATATTCCCATCTTGACTCAGACTGCCACTCAGACATGGATTCCACAATATTGCCCCTCTCCTTCAGGAGAAAGCGTATTTCAGTGCCACTGCAGGAAGATCCTGTTATGAAAATAAGGCACATGTTAGTGGAGATAATTGTTCGTTGGAAAATAGTTGCTTAAGAACAGGAACTGAGAATACAGCATTGTAGAAGACGGCTCAGTGATAAAACATTTGGTTTGTGTTTCTGTCTCCCCTCAAGCATTGTTGCTTTATTATTCAAAAAGAAATGGGCCCAAACTGAAAAGACAAAAAAAAAAAAGAAAGAAAAGCTCTTCAGATTAGAACTGGGTTCTGCAAACAGAATATTAAATAATGCATCTTACATTTTCCTCGTTATTATTTTAGTTAGTGTTTTTAGTTTGACTTTTTTGCAAGCTCATGTCCTCAATTTGATTGACCTTGATATTTATTTTTCAGTTGCTGCCGCTGTTACTCTTGGCCATGCATGCCCTTTATATTATTTGCTGCCCATTCCCCTTCTGTGTGATTAAACTCAAGTTATGATGGGAGAAAACAATAAGCTGACATTTCACTTGTCTCCATGGATACAGGCAATTGTGGACACCGTTGACAACCTCCTGAGGCCGGAAGCTCTGAAATCCTGGAAAGACATGAATTCCACAGAACAAACGCACGCCGCCACTATGTTACTGGATACCCTGGAGGAAGGGGCGTTTGTCCTTGCAGACAACCTGATCGAGCCAGCTATTGTAAAAGTGCCTGCAGAGAATATCAGTAAGTCCTCCTACAATCAATGGTAAAGCTGAGAAACTGAACGGACACCTCTGCCAGTCAGAGTCACTTTAAAGTTTGTTTTCTATTTTGGATACATAATTCTCTGTAAAATTGCTTCAAACTAAGTAGTAAAATTGGCTGTTTTCACCGTGCTTTGTGATACTGGAGGAAGTAATCATTCGGATAACGCCTACAGAGAAAGCCCTCAAGGCAACTTTTTGTGTGCTTATTCTTCCCAAACGCAGAGAAAGGACTTGGATGGATACCTGGACAGCCTCTTTATTTTCTCCTCAAGGAGAAGGGTTACTCCGCTTTATCTTCTCCTCCACCTAAAACCACTTTACCTTCTCCACAAGGAGAAGGTAAAGTGGTTTAAAAAAAGGGGCCATACTTTCACTGTAGAGCCCCTTTCACACGTGCAGTCTTTCCCTGAAATGTTCAGGAACGCTTCCTGCATGGGGTCGTGTGTGAATGGGAGCAGGGAGTGATATTCAGGGAAATATGTACCGCCAGTTTCTCACCTTAAGAGCTAGTAATTTATTACAGCGAAAGAAAAAATGCTTTGACGTGGAGCAAACAAACAAATCACAAAACCCCGCTGATGACGTTTTTGAATCTGCGGTTTTGTTTGCAGTTGCCTCGCGTCGCGGGTGATTTGATAACTGCAGTACAAGTTCTTCTTCTTTTTTTTAAGAATAGCGGGAAGCGGGTCCATGCAGAGAGCAGGCAGCTGTCTGGAACAGTTAGAGATTCTGTAGTGCGCGAGAAAGTAACAGGAATCCTATGTGAGCGCAGCATATGAGGCACAAATACAAGTCCCGTGCCCCGTCTATCCCAGCACTGCTGCGGCATGTGTGAAAAGGCGCGGGACGTTAATGTTCCTGAATGTAGCTGCATGTGTGAAGAGTGAAGATCACTAGAGGTGCCTGAAAGGTTATCCTAGTTGTTTAACAGGAACTATGTGCTAAAGAGGCTTCCACTCACCCCAGCCCGGCTAATACTTCCTCGCGGGCAGTTTATTAGCAATATGCTCTCCTTCATTTAGGTCGTCTTTGTGCAGTGAACTGTCATATTTCTACACATAGCTCTTTGTTGCTATGGTTATGCTCTCCTGCTCGCCGTCTTTGTCTTAGACTTACTTGATTTCTAATCTATTTCTTGCATACTAAAGTAGCCCAACTGAAAACGGGCTGCAAGATGAACTGTCCAGACCTCTGCGGGGAAAACAAAGAAACCATTTGAATAGCATTGTTCCATTCACACAGCACTGTATCTGCTCTTTCCAAGTCTTCCCCATTAGATAATAGTTAGCTTAACTGATAAGGACTAGCTGCTGTCTCCACCGAAGCACTGATTAATACGTCATGTAATGTGCTTTATGGCGGCTAGTTAATCACTGCATCCAGGGCAGTTTTTATGCGCTTGTCAAGCGCTCACTTTTCTGCACCATAGAGATTATATGCCAGCGGTGACACAGAAATCAAGCCGGCCCTGGTTGCTTTTTTGTTGCTATATGAAGAGCCCAGCAACTTAATTCTCAGAGACTGAAGAAAGTATGCCCTGAGCTTGTTTGATGACTTGGAAAAAAAAAAAAAAAAAAGAGCGAAAACGATCCTTGCTCCTAATTAGCATAGTTTGCCGAAGCCCAAATGGCACCTCTAGGCGAGCATCAAGGGCAGGCGGAGGGGAAAAAAAGGGGGGTGGCGGGGGTGGGGGGGACCAGACAGAAGGGGAGAGCAGTCAGAGAACAATTCCTCATCTCCGTCTGTCAGAAGTCATCTATCTGAGGAAGTGAGGCCGTTTCTGACGGGAGGGAGTGTGCTGATACGTGTGTCCTCCTGACCCCTTAGTAATTTCACACATCAAAGGGAGCACCACCCGGCAGCTGGCATACCGGAGAGAGGGGCTGCAGGAATTTGGAGGCTTTTCAGAGATTTGCTCATCGTGCCCAGAGTTATCTGAACCCACAGGGGAAAGAAAAAGTACAAGCCCAATGATATTTTTGATCCTATGAATATTTGACATTCATGCTGCAGCAGGTTGTGTGCATGCATTCACTTCTCCTCTATCACCACTCTTCTTATTATTTTTTCTGTTCCTCTTATTATGGAGACTTTCACAGTGCAGTCAACTAAGTGGCCTTTTTTTTTTTTGTAAGGAAGTGTCACTTGGGGGGTATTGGCAATAGGTTGGTTTCTGTCACCGATGCACTGGACCTCAAGTCCTTACAGCGGTTCTCAGATCGCTCTGCCTAGCCTTAATGTTGGAGCTCTATTAAACACCCTGTATTGCTTTTGATGTGTGACCTACTTCTATCTCTCTCTCCGTCTCTGTTCTCTCTTTTTTCTCTCCTCCCACCTCTGTCAGTGCTTGATGTGTATGTGTTGAGCACTGATGGTCAGGTGCAGGACTTCAGGTTCCCTCAGACAAGCAAAGGTGGAGCGTCTATTCAGCTTTCCTCCAACACCGTCAAAGTCAACAGTAAAAATGGTAAGAAAACAACCACAGCCCTGTACGCCATTTCAGACGCAGCCGTTTGTTTGGAGCGTTTCGTCTGTTTTGTTAGGATCAACGCATGCAAACTAATTTGCTGATGGATATTTTACTTGTGCCTCACATGATAAATTGGAGGCGATGCGAATAAAGCCGTGTCTTTCCGTACGACTGTCTCCCCATCTGGCAAGTGTAATATGTCAAGTGATATCTCTGACACTGCTGGTCTGATTTTGATGAATCTTGGTGATGCATCTTGCGCCTGTATTCTGTTGTTTTAACAATTACACTGACGGGTCCAATATGGGAGCTATGATTAAAGGTCCATTTTTTTTAAAGTCAGTGTAATATCTCAGACCTCACTGGTTCAGTGTTTGGCAAAACTTAGAGGGATGCATCTTGGTAGCCTCACGGGGGCCAAATGTTCTGTTTGAGTATTCTCTTCGAAAACTACGTCCCTGAATGTTTATCCAGACAAGTGGTTGTGTATGCCGGTGACATCGACCACCGCTACAGCCACACCGATTGGCTGTCCTTCAAGAACTTGCCTACTTGTCCATTTGCAAATGGGTGCTTTGTTTGACACGCAGTGTTTACTGGTTTTAAGTGCTGTCTATATTTGGAACGTCTCATTGTTCCCACCCACATTTAAGCCAAATCTCCCACAGAGGTCTCCAGTCGTTCCAAGCATAGCGAAGACAACAGCTCGAGTCGAACATCTTGGCACTGTGCTCTAGTGTTGAAAAAAATTACAAAGCTTGATGCTGATGGGGGCGGCATAATTAAAACTCCAAAATTAAGACTCTGAAAAGTCAAAACTACTATACTATCAGCCTGATATTGATCAAACTTAATAGGTATACAGCATCCATATTATATAGTGATATCTTAAGCCTCATTTGTTTAACCCTATAAAGCCTGAACTATGAAGGAATTGGCAGAAAATTCCAATTTTTTGAAATTGAACCCTTTGTTTAGTCCTATAACAAAATATATACATATATATATAAAAAAATTCAAAAAATATGTTATTACACGACCTTTCTGGTGTATGATATATGATATGTACTTGAAGTGCCAATGGTATGGTCCAGGGTGAACAGGGGAAGTGTTCAAAGGTATACAACAGTATTTTGGTCAAGTATTGATTAAACTGAAAACGAAAAACGGAATTGAAAATGTGTATGATACAAATATGATACAAATGGCTTTATAGGGTTAATTATTATATTATCATACCCATGTGCTTTAGATCTCACACAAGATATGCACTTTATAAACCTCCTATATTATAACTGCAGTAAGTACTGTATGGTTATATTGTATTATGATGTTAATCTGTGTCTGTTTTTTATTTCAATATTTTAATGTTTATATGTTGCTCAAAGTCTTTGAATGTGTTAATGCTGTTCATAATGTGCGAGACAAATTAACTGCATGCATTTTGTGCGACTCATTGTTTTGTGACCGTTGCTTGCAGGGGTGGCCAAACTCGTGTTTGTGCTCTACAAGCACCTGGGCCAGTTCCTCAGCACGGAGAACGCGACACTGAGAGGTGTGGGTGAGCCGGGCAGTCGCAACCTCTCACTGACCGTCAACTCCCACATCCTGTCCGCCTCCATCACCAAGGAGTCCAGCCGTGTGTTTGTGGCTGACCCTGTGATCTTCACCCTGGAGCACCTGGATGTAAGCCTCCTTCTGAGACACCCACAGATTCAGACCACAATGTAGGGCTGCACAGCTGAAAGGACTGAAAAGGCAGTGTGGTCTTTTCACACTGGAGGAGAGTGCCCACATACTGATATATTGCATTTGTCATTGTTGTCGGGAAAAAAAAGAAAGTTTTTAGTGCTGCGGCAAAACATCAGCATTATGTTTTCATGGGGCATGAATGCTAATCAAATATATGAAGTAATGCACAAAGAGAGAGTCAAGTCACTTCTATGTAGCGGTACATCCTCCGCTTGGAAATCGCCTCAGTAACCCTTCTTATCATCTTGTGTGTTAAGAAAATAGTGATATAAAATGTACTAGAGCAAGGACTGTTTGTACAACACCACAGTTTGTCACAGTTGTTGTTTGTACCATCATGCATATTGCTTTAATTTATGTTCAACCATACGCCGCCGTGTTTGTGTTTTTTGCAGAAGGAGCACTACTACAATCCCAACTGCTCCTTCTGGAATTACTCAGAGAGGAGCATGATGGGATATTGGTCCACTCAAGGCTGTAAACTGCTGGAAACCAACAAGAGCCACACCACTTGCTCCTGCAGTCACTTGACCAACTTTGCCATCCTCATGGCCCACCGGGGAAATGTGGTAAGTGGCCCTTACTGGCTGCACGGGCTTTTTCTGTCTCAGTTACTTTTTCTTCTCTGTCGCTGATACATTTATATAAACATGGCAAGAGCAAGGAAAGGATTCTAGAGGAGATAATTAGGTTATTGTTGGAGGAAAAGGTCGGTGCAGGTAGGGAGGTGAATAGTCGAGAAGAGCAGTGAAGTATTAGGTGGAGAAAGGGAAGCGGGCTGTCACGTTGAGAAAGTGAGGGAGAGATTGTGGACTAAGATAGTAAGTGCTATACCATTACACGAAATAAATTATATTTTACCTATGGTCCGTGACTAATAGTCTTCCATGTAGACATATGTCCCTGAGAATCATGGGAAACAGTATATCCCCGGCTCTAATTTGCATTTCCACTCCACTTGAAGTGGTATAGGATCCATTTGCTAGCGAAATGCAATTACAATCCAATTACATGATAAATATCATGTGCTGTAAGCATCTACCCAGTAATAAATGTGGAGGATACGTTTGTGGCTCATTTAATAATACGTCCCAACTCATGAACTCTGTCCCTGTCATCTGTTTTAACCTCAACCTTAACCACAGTTTGAAACCAGAGCCTTGTGGCTGGGCTTAGCCTCACACCAACCCCCTACACATCACCTCAACTACAACTCCTGCCCTCAATAAAGCTACAAATATCACTGAAGAAATTGCCTCAGTTTTATGCCACCACATCCTCGAGTGATAATTTGTACGGTCAAGGTCTTCTGTTTTCACTTGCGCCTCGCGCCCATATTGAAATGTGCTCAGTCTCATATCGTTTGACACACATTGTCAAACACTGGCACACATCTGCCCCTCAGTGGAAGGAGCCCACATGTGGGTGTCACATCACGTGGCCACAGCTCTTTGTGACAGTTTGCTAAGGACTTAAATGTTGCAAAGCGGCCGCATAATAGGATCTAAGTATGTTCACTCCGAGCGCTGGATGTCAGCTGTGATTAGGTTAAGGACAGAACAGCCCATGTGTTGCCAGGAAAATCTTATTTCCCTAATAACATTATAGATTACGCTTTTCCACAGGTCAGCATTCATACAGAAACAGCTATGGTACTGCAGCACGAATTATGTACTTAAATGCCAACAAGCATAATGAATAGCGCTTTTCCCCCAACACGTCTGGAGGTTAAGGTCGATCCACTAATCAAGGTGCGGGTCAGCTAATTTTGCCGTGCCTCCTTCTATCCTCCAGAGGGACGGGAGCGTCCATGAGCTCCTACTCACCGTCATCACCAGGATGGGCATCGCCGTGTCTCTGGTGTGCCTGGCCATTAGCCTCTTCACCTTCTGCTTCTTTAGAGGACTGCAAAGTGACCGCAACACCATCCACAAAAACCTCTGCCTCAACCTCTTCATCGGCGAGCTGGTCTTCCTCGTGGGCATCAACATGACGGAGCCCAAGGTAACACACACACACACACACTGCACTCTACGGTGCAGACCTTTCTTATTTTAACTTTAGTATAGCTGATTAATGGTCTCATTTTCTGTGACCGAAAACCCTCGTAACCTACCTTAGTGTATGACCTTTATTAGGAGTGGGAATATTTGGAATAACATAAGTTCACTAGCTGGCAATTTAAGAACATTTTCTCTTTTTTGGAATGATTCCATTCAATTCAAATATATAAAGCACTGTTTAAGTCAACAACTCGATTGTGTAGGGATAGCTAAAAAAAATTTATCAATTAAATAAACACGTACAATAATACAAGAATTACTTAGCCAGACGTGTTACATTTTGCAATACAAAGCCAAACAAATGCAAACCTGCACCTTCTTTTTTTTATTTATTTTTCCTTTTTTGATAACCTTTTACTAAGAAGTGTGTTTTTCAGCCTCGGTTTGCGAAACACATTGGGAGTAAATGAGGGATGAATAAAACTAAAAACATCTGGAGGCGCCCTAGTGGCTCACCAGGGGCGCACCACGCATCAAGGCCGAGTAGTAACTGCATGGGTTAGATTCTGAACTGAGCCCTTTGCTCCGTGTTACCCCATCTCTTTCTGTCTCCTGCCTCTCCTGTCTCTCTCTCTGTTTTCACTATCAAATAAAGCAGAAATGCCAAAAAAAAAAAAAAAAAAAAAAAAAAAAATCCTCAAAGCTGAAAACATAAACATTCAAAATGTGACCGCAGAAGTGACTGATGTGGATGAGTAGCTTTCCGTGGCTTTATATTGCAAAAAAGTAAAATGTGCACGGCAAGGTTTTAAAAACATATTCCTTTAAACATTATTTGTTCTAAAAAAAAAAAAAAAAAAAAAAAACAAGAACAAAAACATTCCTTTTCATAGTATTCTGCTAGATCGCCGTGTTAGGTCTGTTTTTGAAGAACTGTGAATGATCCAGTTCAAAGCTTTTCATATTGATTCAAGGCCGATAGAGGGTGATTCATTCTTTTTTATTTCGTTTTGCAGACCTCAGTGCAGTGGAACTGACAGAATTTGTAATCGACCCGTCGATGCAATGAATCAATTCTTGCACCCCTAACTTTTTTTTCGCGTGTCCTCCCGTCAGCTGGTGTGCTCCATCATCGCCGGCGTCCTCCACTTCTGCTTCCTGGCTGCCTTTGCCTGGATGTGTCTGGAGGGCGTGCAGCTGTACCTCATGCTGGTGGAGGTGTTCGAGAGTGAGTTCTCCCGCAGGAAGTACTACTACATCTCCGGGTACCTCTTCCCGGCTGTGGTGGTGGGCATCTCAGCGGCCATCGACTACCGCAGCTACGGGACACAGCGGGCGTAAGTATGGCGTCTGTGCAAAGACTGTCCTTTGTGGTGTGAGAATCACAAGCATTAGTCCTCCCTTCTCCCTGTCAGATACACATGTATGTGCTAATGATAGTAATATCACAGAGAGCAGACTGCGCCTGGCCCCTGGCAAATTTACACCCTGTCAGTGCTAAAAGAAGAGGCTATGAGCAAAGCCGCAACATTAATGAATTCTCTGGCTAGTTGCGCTGGCCTTGTGGGTTTTTATTCTTTGCATGTGGATAATTGCCCCCTTGTCAGTTAAAACTTTATGTACTTCTCCACTGGTCTTCATCCAAGCAGCAAGCTGTATGATTTGTAAGACTGCAAGCCTCTAATTTATGGGATTTAAGTGAATTGTGTTTTTCAAACTCAACTTTACTGCTGCAGCGCTCGCCGCGTTTCTGTTTCCTCGTGATAAACACAGGCCGAGGTACGATTCGTTTTTTGAGCCGTCTGCAATACATTGTTTACTGTTGAGGGTCTTAGGTATACAGAGTCAGACATCCCTCATTTGTAGACATTTGTAGGCATTTGCAGACTGTGAAGTCATGCGTCCAATAACCGCTGCTTTTTAGACTCCAGCTTCTCATGGCACCCGGCCAGAGTTTTCTCTCAAGGTCGAGTTTTCTTCTCTGTGGTCAGGAGGAGTCTCTATTCCGCTGCTGCACCCTATCATCCATCTCGCTGTGCCGGGTCTGATCGATGAAGTACAACTTTGTTTTGGCAATGAGATGACTTAATGAGCTGAATATCACATTTTGTGCCCCGTAGATGCTGGCTGAGGGTTGATAACCATTTCATCTGGAGCTTCATCGGACCCGTAACCTTCATAATTATGGTAAGCTGTAATTGTGTGCGTGCGCGTAATGACTTTTTTCACAGTGGAGATTTGAAAACAGTTTATAGATTTTTTTTCCCCCCCACCCTTCACTGGTAGCCTCTTAGCTCTGCTTTCCGCCGATCAATTTGCATGAAAGGAAAGTGGTCCAATTATAGCTGACACGAGGACATCAGTGTCCATTCAGCTATGAAATCCTCTGAAATCAGAATTGGCGAGCGGCAACAACTTAAAGCTGTTTGGTCCAGCGTTATACATCGAGAGAGTTCTGCCCTCCTGCAATCAGGACGAGAAATTGTCTCCGGCATGAAGGTCATTTGCTCTGTGAGAAAACAAGAGGGGGTTGGTGGGGTTTGAGGGGGGGGGTTAACATGGAAGTAATGAGTGGGTGGGCCAGACAGCCATTACCACAGCCCATAGCCCTGCTGAGGATCATGACACTTCCCCAGCCAATCCCAGCACACGGACATCTCCATCTTCACCTTTTAATATTTCATGCGGCTCGCTTGGTGTTCACACTCGCACTCGCGCGCACACACACACACACAAACACAGAGGAATGTATGCAGACACGTACGCACATACACGGATGCAAACAAACACTAATGAGCAAAAACATGCCACACTCTATATGGTAACATACATGCAAATCTGTCCATAGCCTGTAAATACACACAAACCCTTGGGAGGTGGCGTGTCGGGCGCTGATGGTTTTTGCGTTGTGTTTGGCAGAGATGTAAGAGACCTGGATATGGTAGAGGAAGGGCCCTTGGAGACCGAGCCGGGTGGGGGTGTGTGTGTGTAATGGGGGTGGAGTCCACATGCAGTTTGCCTCAGTTTTCCGCATAGTGCCTGCCTGCCTGTTTGCCTGGCTGGCTGTCTGTCTCATCAGATCTGTGTCATCACTTGCGGCTGTGTTAAATGCATCTCCAGCCACTCGACTCATGCGGCCGTAAATTGGCCCTGGTGGCCAGGAGACAAAACTCAGCATTACTCTAAGCTGTGATCTAAAAGCCCTTTCCGTCTTCTTAGCCATCCCTTTTTTTTCTTCCATCTTTCCCCTGCTGTTGTCAGTTTCTTTTCCCTCTGTTTTCCACTCCTTCTCTTTGTTTCCATTTAAAAATGGTCTCCACTGGGCGAGACCCGTAATGCTGCAGTGCGTCCATATGGGATAATAGTGAGGATCTTTCATACTGATGACTCAGTCACAATCATATTTGGTAATCTGGGAACATTATATCTCGATAAGTATGCTGTGCTTTCTTTCAAATCAGTGCACTTTTTTGTCATTTATTTTCCTTTATGCAGATTGGTCATGGTTTCAGAACAAGCACACTCGAGTCAGATAGAGGTTTATAATAACAAAAATCAGGGTATAGTGTCTTTTTTTTCAACGAGTATTTACTGAAGTGCCTTTCATGGGTTTAATATGGTAGCGAGTGAGCCAAATTGAAGTACATCCCCTCCCTTTCCCTTGGTGGCAATGGGCCCTCCAGCGCTTAGAGAGAAACATCCTGAAAGCATGGAAACCTTTCTGGATGTATGGCTCGAATCGCCCTAATGTTTTTCCTGGCCTCAGAAAATTGTTTCTAAAATATGGCACTCCGCTCTGTCCTTTCCTCTCCGTGTTGTTCTGGAGCCCTGTCCGACATGGATGAGATCTGTTCGAGCTGTATTAGAAATACACTCTCATGCTCACGCTCTCTCTGATGAGGATTTACGCTCTGTGTTTGGCCAAGGCCTGGGATTGTGTATAATGTCAGCAAGAAGAGAGGAAAGAGAGACTTTCAGTGCAGTTTATCTTGAAGGCCAAAGCTGTGAGAAGTAGACCAAAGCATTAACCTCCCATTGTTTTTTTTCCTCCTGGAAGGCAGTGTACTTTATGATCTGCACCGGAGCATTAAATTTTCATATCCCTCTCGGTAAAGGTATGCCGGTGTTGATGCATGCTTTTGAGCCAAAACCCACTATAGATTAAGCAATAGTCAAAAGCCAGTGAGTCAATGTGAAAACACAACTATCAGTGTTGGCATCAGGAACTGGATGCCTTTCTAAGTGCCGTCTGTTAACTCTGATATGCCTCTGTTTTGACAGCTCAATGTCATCTTCCTGGTGGTGACGATGTACAAGATGGTGAAGCATTCCACCTCCATGAAACCCGACTCATCCAGGCTGGGGGGTATCAGGTGAGGGGTGTTACTCTAGGAGATAAGGTCGCCGGACTGTGGTTGCTTGTTCTGAGATGATGGAGGGTCACTTTATGTCAAAAGAAAAATAATATGCACCCCCATTTACTCCTTTTACCTCCTTTCTGCAATTTCAAAAGGGGCTTTTGACCTGCACATTATTTTATTTTTCTCTTCTCTTAAACTAGACAACAGCAATATGTTTTCCTTTCAGATTTTATTTCTGTCCTTAGGTGGTGCCTTTTTAGCTTATTTTATGAGTGCGGTATTTGCACTATGCGAGGTTATATTGCCTCTTTTATTTCTTCATAACGGCATCTCTGACCTGTTGTATCTCTTGCTCCCATGCTGTCATGGTTTACAGGCTCCCCCTAGATGACGGTCTCAGCCACATGACTTGTAGATTTAAAAATGAAGAAAATGGGCCCCGCTTTCAGCGAGCCAGCCTGCGAGATAAAAGAGTAGTCCCAGGCTATTTCTATTTCCTGAAGTCTTGTTCAACAATACGTTTGAGCGCAGGCCAACACATGCTATTTGGATGTTCATTTTATGAGTCGGTCACTGTGATTTGTTTTGTCCTTTCGGTTGTAACCAAAAAAAAAAAAAAAAAAGGCATTCAATTGGCCTCTGATGTTTGTTATCTGAGTCTTGTTAAGTATACAGAAAGCCTGCATTTGTAGATAGTGGCTTTCTCAAACACATAATCCAAAGTAGGCAAAACTCATTAACTATCATTAATTGGGGTCTACCTCAAATCAGCCATTTATTTTGTTTGCCGTGTCAGATGTGGCAACTTTTGTAGAAGGCTTTGAAATAATTAGTTGCATATGGAGAATTCAGTCCGTCAGACTTGAGAAATAAATCAGACAGAGGCTCATGAAAATACAACCACAGAATGAACACACATATATATAGATACATGCATATATTTATAGATTAAAAAGCAACACTCAGCAGCCATAACTTTCCCTCTACATTGTTGCTTGTCTTTCTTCTGCTCTGGCCATGGATCCTCACTCAGTGGCGTGCAACAGTGCTGTTTCATTTTGCTTTGCTCTCTTCTTTCCCTCCAGACTCCATCCATCTCTCTCGGGGTGGCTCACTTCTCTCTTGTGTATCGATAGCGACCAGCCGCTGTCATTGGAACTCACTGTTAAGTTATCTGATTTCCTCTAGGCTTTCCTGGAAACCGCCCTAGAAAAACCTGCTGTGTCGGCAGTCTCTTTAGCCAATCCCAAGGAAGACCAAGGAAATAATTCTTGACTCGGTGTCAAATACCATATGCACATTCATTCCAAAATCTCGCATCAGCATTTAAACACTGTGTGCTGTTAATGCAACATGTCTAAAGTGAAAGAGCAAATTAGGATGCTGCCTCTTTTTCAAGCACACTGCCGTCTAGGAGCAGAGAAACGTCAAACCACACAAAGCTCAAGTCCACTGGTTTCATTATTTCTCAAGCTAACATCAGGTGTCCTCCTTCTGTTTCAGGTCTTGGGTGCTGGGAGCATTTGCCCTGCTTTGTCTCTTGGGCCTGACATGGTCCTTTGGCTTGTTCTTCCTCAATGAGTCCTCCATTGTTATGGCGTACCTCTTCACCATCTTCAACACCCTGCAAGGGATGTTCATCTTCATCTTCCACTGCCTCCTCCAGAAAAAAGTAGGTGTTCTGACAGTAATTATTAGTCATTTAACTCAAACATGTTATAGTTGAGACTGTGTGGCTTTACCAAGTTATTATGTGCAACGTGAAAAATGCTGCGGCTTTCTGAAATCTGTTATTGATACAGTGCAAATATTTTCAAATAGGGTTTGAAAGATATTGATGTTTTTTTAAGACCAATACTGATCGCCCATATTTTGTACTGGTGTTCAGTGTCAATTAAATGTGACTATCACTATGCAAAAACATAAAGAAGACAATGGTTACTAGAGAAACTCTTTATAATGACATGTTTTAATAAACAATATGAGAACAAAGAGAATGTAAAGAGAGAATGTAAGAGAATGTAAACAAAGAGAATGTAAAGAGAATGAAAAAGATGAGAAAGAGATGGTCAAAAAGTATAAAAAAACTTTTTCAAAAAGAGCTAATGAATAACCTCTTTCATATTGTAGAGGGATGATATGCACACACAGTATTCAAAGAAAGACAGATATCAGTAATCCGATAAATCAGTCTAACCCTGTTTTCAAATATGATGTGAATCACATCATGATAATCTTGATCTTGGGAGTGTTGTCCAGAATGTTTCCTCTTCACAGTATTTATCATGCTATAGCTTACATTATCTCTGTCCTCACAGATAGAGCGTTTGAACTCCTCTGCTGGCTGGCATTTGATAAAGCCTCAGGATTTGCATCCCTCGTGGGGGGAGCCTGTCACTGTCTGTGTCTGAGCGCTCAGTCTGTCCTGATCTTGTGCCCTTTGCAGGTCCGCAAAGAGTACAGCAAATGTTTCCGTCAGTCCCAGTGCTGTGGCGGCCTGCCCTCGGAGGGCTCCCACAGCTCAGCCAAGGCTGCCACGTCCCGATCCACAGCCCGTTACTCATCTGCCACGCAGGTACATACACACATATACACCAGGAGGTAAACATCAGGGATGCACAGACACATATTCGCAAAGAAAATATTCTTAAATACATTTTTTTTTGTATTTGTAACACAGAGAATTTTCAAAAGCAAAGTTCACAGATTTCTTCTAAAACCTCTTTCTTGACTTTGATGTGACTTTGACATTTTTGCAGTCAAAGGATAAAAGTCTAAATTCAGTCAAAAATCCTCTAGACAGTTAAATAGATATTTCAAAATAGGAAGAGCAAGGCAAGGCAATATGTGCAAAATCAAATATCACAATATGTTTGACCTAATATTTCAATGTCAATATTGTGACGATGTTGTTGGGATGATTATTGGTGCTTTCATAAAATATTTGAACACAAGAAATTTTAATCAACAATCACTAGTAATGTGGACATGGTGACCAAGCAGGTAGAGGCACATAACATAACAGATACAACATTCTACTAAATTCAGAAAATGTCATCTCTCCTGTCATTATATTGATTTAATATTTGCTGTGTCTCACATTTGAAGGTAGCGAGCGGTTAGAATGCAGTGGTTCGTTTATTAAATGTTTGCATTTGTTGCTACTATTAAATACCACAAACAGTCTCTGTTTAAAGGTAGCCTGGTGGATCTAAATTTCCAAACCAACAAAATTTATATTGCTACAGTCTTAAGATGTCATCACACATGGTTATTTATGTAACTGAAAGTTTTGTTTGTTTGTTTTGGTGTGTTTATTCTCATTTATTTCACTGTTTCTTAAAAGAGTCTACCTGGGAAGTTACTAGGAAATGATCTAATGATGGGGGGTGTGATCTTTAAAAAAATGGGCTATTTATTTAAACATGAAATAATCCAAATTGCTCAGGACTGATTTAAGCGTGGACCATTTACATTCAATGAGCAACAACTGTGGAATAAGCACATAATATGATGGTTGAGTCGATATAGCCCTTTTTTCCCCATTTTTTTAATCAGTCGAAACAAAACAGTACTCATTTTTGTCATTTGAATTATTGCAGCTTTGAGAACGTTGTTGCCCAATAGAACTACCTGGGGGGGAAAAAAAAAAAAACCTTAGAAAAGTTTCCTCGGATCATTTCTGAAGATCCATCTTAAGAGCACATTGGGAAGCCATCCCCGGCTTCTGTTCTTCCCTCTGAGACAAAGCAGAGCCACTCAGGGCCCGGCTCTCAAATTACATGCTACAAGATGCTCCAGCAGTGAACTCATTTCTGGTCTCGGTTGGATCAATAGCATGTGCAGCCTTTGTTTTACCATAGCACCAACACGCAGCAAAATTTATTGGCCGTAAAGCGCTTGGTTAGTTGAATCATGTTTGCTAGCGATGGTTTAAATCAAAACCCCCACGCAAGCCAGTCGACCCTGAAGGCCAAAAGACGGAATAATGGCGGCACCATGTTGAGGCCTGATCAATGGTGCTTCTGCTCTCTCCGCAGAGCCGCATCAGGAGGATGTGGAATGACACTGTGAGGAAGCAGTCGGAGTCCTCCTTCATCTCAGGAGACATAAACAGCACCTCCACGCTCAACCAGGGTAAGCAACTGTCTCTTCCGCCCGACGAGACGCATACGCTATTCTCTTTGTGATGAAGCTCGGAATTCACAATGAACACTTCAGTGAATGCAGGCGACGTGGCGCTGCAGCACCTTGGAACGAGGACGCTCTTCAAGTTAAAGCTTGATTTAATGTTGTTTTTTCCTTCCCCCCCGCCCACCCCAGCGCAAAGCAATCAAAAAATAAGCGTCAAATGTTCCACGTGCGTCAAGAGTCAACGGCGTTCTCCTGACGTTTTCTACTTGCTGGGATCATAAAGGGGGCGAGAGGAAAAGAAAAGATGTGTGATATTTAGTCTGGCACCAAATGTAGGGTTGGGTTCAACTCTTAACGACCCCGACGAGAGAGGCTGACTCATCTTCACCCTGGAGTGATTGTCAGGATCAAGGTAGAGGGGAGATCAGGGAAGTCACGCTGAGGTCAGCGCAGGTTTTAGAATAGACGCCGGCGTCCTGAAGTTCAGCCTCCAGACGGTGCCAGTGCAGATTTGACTCTGGTTGTGAATTAGCTGTAATAAAGGGGGGGAAAAAATTCCAGTGTGCAGCATCCAAGAGATCCGTCCAAATGACTGAGGATAGTTATTACATTCTTGGAGATTTACATAACCAAGCTGTGGATGATAGGGATCCTGTATTATTCATGGCTAGCCACTTAGACATGTTTTGTCTAGTGTCTCGACTGGATGGGTTTGTTTAGATGAGTTTTGTTTCACATAAACACCACAGTTGATTGTGGTGCTATGCCTTGGTCAACACTTGTTGAGATGATATTGTTTGTCAGTTAGATTAGCTCACTGTTTAGATAATGTCCTGCCTTAACCAATGTTAGTACAGTTCTTTTGGCCATAATAAAAGGCAGGCGGATCACAGTTCTTAATTTTCCTGTGGTGTCAAATTTTGGGAAGCAAATGTAGGCCGTTGTTTATGACAACAGCTACCCAGCTAACCACCATGAAAATGAAGTACCTCAACCTCAGTGTACATGCTTCTTTTGCTCTTTTTTTCCCTCTGCTCTCTCTCTCTCTCTCTTCTCCCTGCTGATTCTCTCCTTCTCTGCCTTCCTGTTATTTCAGGGATGACTGGCAACTACCTCCTAACTAACCCTCTCCTCCGAGCCCACGACACTAACCCATATAACAACCTGCTGGCGGAAACGGTGGTGTGCAACACCCCCTCTCCACCGGCCTTTCACTCTCCAGGTGCACATCCACCTTTGACCTTTATTCATACATAGATCTGTGTTTATTTTTATTTTATAGTTTTTCGTATGTCTGTGTAAGAAATTTGCTGAAAACAAGAGACCTCTGGGGTTGTGACTCTGACACAGCATGCATGGAAAGTGTTGAGAGCCATTACTGTGGATTTACATTGTTCTTATTCATCCCCACCTACTGTGTATTTCCAGCAGTAATTATCTGCACAAGTTGCTCCTATGTAAACACAGCCAGAGAGCTTAGAGGAGACAATGCTATCTCACTTTGACTGCCGAACAGTCATATGGGAATAGCTCTGAGTTGAATATGGAGCTCGCACATTCCTCCTGATTATTTACACCTTTGCCCGATAACCACACTTGTGCATGATATATTTACAACAGGTTGAAATCTTTAGCTTCTCTTTTGTCACGTACAAACTGTTCCCAGCTTGATGTAAATCATCACTGTTTATGGTGACCTAGTTCCCTACTGGAAGAGCAAAAGAAAACCAAGCGAAGAAAAAAAAAAAAAAAAAAACAGGAGCACATGACGCAATGCGGGCAGAATCATAGCCCTCAGATATTCACAAGCATTTGATGATGAAAGAGAATAGGCGAAAGCTGTACTGTGGCGAAAGTGTGTAAGGAAAGGCTATGCAGTAATATATATAGCTTTAACTACTGCAGTCGGCACATTCTTGATTTGGTGCCTATGCAAGCTCATTTACAGCACAATGAGTGCACTTCAGAGTCAGAGATAATGAAGCAGGGTTGGGACCAAACATTGTCTGCACGGAAATCAAAGATATTTCCTCCAATCGCGTTGTCGTTTCTGTGTGCTCAGCATCAAAGCACCTCAAGTGAAGAAATCAGTGTGCAAACAGATTATGCTTTATTGCCCTGCAGTGTTTACCTGCACAGCCAGTGTAAAATAAATACATCTTAACGTATGAGCAGCAGAGACGGATAAAAAGTAGCAATCTTTAATTTACAGGTAATTCCAAATGTCAGCATAAACATGTCTCATACCTGTAGAAACACTTTCCCCTCCCCAGTCCGTCTCTCCCACAGGCATACTACTTATCCATGTGGAAACACAAGAGAGACAGTCTGCACCACCAGGGAAATAATACACATAGTTATTGCCTAAAATATGTTCATTATTTAAAAGCAGATAAAGAAGCGTTGACAAACGAGATAATTTCAAGAAGGATTTAACATATGGAAATGAGTTTGGGAATAACAGGCGACAGTATAACCTGCAAATGTCAAAACCTGATGGGAAGATCACCAACCGAGTATGAAATACGCACCAAGAGACTGTCAAGTCGAACATAAGCTTATTTCAGATTTTGTCTGCTACAGTCATCATATTTAGCTCCTGCAAAAGGATGAGCGTGGCTTCTATTATAAGTGTATTAATACTAAGTAATACGCTGCAGATGTTCATTCGATGCAGTAAAAACGGTAAAGAGAACATCTTGGATGAATCTCTGCTGGAATGCTTCCCAGAGTGCAGCTGTCGTGGTGTCCAGTTGAATTTTGTTCACATCATTTCTCCCTCTCCCTGTAGACAATACCTGTCCGTAACAAAATGACTGCCTGTGCATAAACAAATGCAAATTTGGAGTGGGGTGTATCCAGAGGAATTTCTTTCATACCCCACACTCCCCCCTTTTGCCCTCTTGCTCTCTCTCCTCCTTTTGCTCTTTTTTGAAATGTCTTTGATGTCAGGTTTTATGCTCTTTTCTCTCAATGGCGGTGTGCAACTGTAGAGTTGCGATTTTTTCAGCCTCACACTTTTCATACTAATTTATCTCAAATCTAGGACTTCAGTCTGCCCTTTTTGTGTGCAAAGCTAGGCAGACTGCCTGTACCCTTTCATCCATGTTAGCCTTTCATTTTACAGGCTCATACTATACCTGCACCTAGTCAATCAAATCCTCATATCAAATCAAACAAGCCCCCCTGATTTTCATCCTGCTACTTCTGGTTAGTCATAGGGCTTCAGAAAGGGCTTTCAAAGTAGTCTACTGCTAACGTTTTCTCCACATATAATTGATAGACATTCACTTAAAAAAAGCCTTTAAAACCAAATCTGATTCCAAAGAAGACCAAGAAAATATTTTTTGAAGAAATATACTATCATTTACTACAAAAACTGTGCTTGCTGCTGAACCCTTGCACCTGCTGAGTCTAGGATTCAGTTGTCCTTGGTTTGTCCTTTAGCTATTTCAGACTGTTAAATCACAATTTTTGCCACCATTCTCCATCGTTTCTGTGCGAACAAGATGTCACATTTGGTCTAAATCCTATTTTTAATTGCACAAGGACATAATCTAAGTTGGACTGACTGAATCCAGGCTGTATTTTACAAGCTTCCACTTTTGTCTTATTTCAGTGATTTTGTTGTTTCTGCTGCAATTGAAAAAAAGCATCTGTTTTGCTTTTTTTTTTTTCCTTTTTCTTTTTTTCTTTCTTTTTTTTTTTTTTTTTTGCACATCAGCCGTTCTTAGGCCAGATAGCCTGAGCAGACACACTTGATGTGAGTGGTGGCAAAGTGAGTCATTGCACCGTGCCTGTCTATAGTGATTTGGGGGTGTTGCTGTGCTTGTGGGGCCCCAGTGCAGAGAGGTGGCTTGGCTGTGTGTGTTCAACATTACTCTTTTGTCTTGCCTTGGAATGGGTGGAATGTTTTATTTATTATTATGTTTACAGCACTTCCCCATCAGCTTGTTTATTTTTTCCCTTTTCTTCTCTTTTGTTTTGTTTTTCTGTTTCTCTTTTTTTTTCCGCACTGTCGCTCTCATCTGGTCTGTTGCTACTGTATGCTGCTCTGTTGCTATCTGAACACCAGCCACATCAGTGTGTTCCTGTGTGTCTTTTAAGTTTTGTCATCTTTCTTTTCTCACTTACTTATATTGTTCAGGATAACCTCTAGATTGGCTTTAATGATATTCAGGCCTAATGAGGATGGATGTGACGGGGAGCTAACTGATTTCTACTTTGAATTTTTGGAATATATGAAAGATATAAAAATTTAAGCTTACCCCAGAGATTAAAGAACACAAGAAGTGAAGTGTCCTGAGCAGTATCAAGCTGTATGTGGGTGGTGTATTGACTTTTTTTTTTTTTCCTAAACAGGCACAAAAACAATATCTCACCCCTCTCGTTTTGCATCTCATTGCAGGACAGCACTCTCTGACCAACAGCAGGGACATCAGCGCCATGGACACCCTCCCCCTCAATGGCAATTTCAACAACAGCTACTCCCTGCGCGACGATGATTACGAGGATGTGGGCGTCCGGGCCCCTGGTGACCTGGGGGGCCTCAACCTGGACGACGCCACCTTTGAGAAGATGATCATCTCGGAGCTCGTCCACAACAACCTGAGGCCCCGCGGTGCTCCCAAAGGTCGCGAAGCCCCGAGGGAGAGGGACCGCGCCTTGCCTCCCCAGACCAGGGTGACAGTGGACCGAGGTGGCGGTGGGAGCGGCAGCGAGGACGATGCCATCGTGGCGGATCACGCCGAGGCCTCGTCCCCCCAGAGAGGAGGCGGAAGAGGAGGCCACCCCACCCTGGAGCTGCTCCTGCACCCTCACCACAAGGAGGCATTGGAGGCCCCCCTGCTGCCCCAGAGGACTCACTCCCTGCTCTACAGCGCCCAGAAGGCCCCCAGGCGCTTGGAAGGAGCGGGGGGCCGCGGCTCAGAGACTGTCACCACAGTGGAGGACGTGGGCTCCCAGTCCCCCAACAATAATAGAGACTCCCTGTACACCAGCATGCCCAACTTGAGAGACTCTCCCTCACCCACAACCTCGCCCTACCCCCCTGAAGAAGAGGAGGACCTGTCCCCGTCCCCTCGAAGCGAGAGTGAGGACGTGTACCATAAAAGCATGCCCGAGCTGGGCGACGGGCCCCAGCCCCTGTCCTACTACCACATAAACCGAGGCACCAGTGACGGGTGCATCATCCCACCCAGCACTGAGGACTGCGCGCAAGAGGGAGAGGCTCCCAACGACGGGCAAATGCAGCTCATCACCAGCCTTTGAGCCGGTGGACAGCCACCTTCTGTTTTTGCACAGGTCTGAACAGATGGGTGCTCATGGTTGATGTCAAGACAGTTGCCAAATCTGGCTCTGCATTCTACATACCCTTCCTGTTAGAACGGGAAGTGAGGTGTTTTTTGGATTGGGAAAGGAAGGAGTAAATGACTTTTGCACACAGGCCTCATTAACACACACACAGACACACACACCCACACACACAGACACACACACACACACACACAAAAAGCGTCATTTCGAGGCCAGGCGTCTGTGGACTTGCGAAAGCTCTGCTGTTGGACTGAAGAGGTGCAGAGAATAATGCACAGAGCACTCTGTGTCAGAGAGAAGTCTGGCGCCAGCCCTCTGCAGCCTGCGTTTCTCTTGTACTGAGGGGCGAGTCGAAGAATAAGGGAAAAAACATACTCCAAGTGAAGAACTATGAAATACTCCTGACATGCTCCTGGGGGACTTTGCAGAACCAGGGTCTTTTTAGTCCTGAACTATGAAATTAGAACTAGCGCGGCTCCACTACACCGTCAGGACGGAAACCACTAATTCAGACTCAGGCCTTATATTTTCTCTATTGCACATTTAACTGTTGTCAAAGTAACAGCTAAAGAAAATATATTTTGCTGTACCACTAGTGTAAAAAGTGAACAAAAAAAAAAAAAAAAAAAAATGAAATGGCAACCATTCAGTAAATATGCCCTTTCAATGTTAATAAGATTCTTCAGACAAGGTTAATTGAAAATGTGGAAATGTGCTTTTTCCTCTCACACTTGACTCGTTGTAGTATGTTTGAATATGAAAAAGATGTTTTGAGAGATAGGAACCCATATGAACCCATGCTCACGTCTGCTTGTGAAGTGCTTTTTTGCTTTTCATGAATGATGAGTTTTGCCAGTAGTATATTTGTTAACACCGGGGCCATGCACAGATTTGGAGTGAATTGGATACTTGTGTAATTTATTTTACTTGAAGGAAAATGTCAGGTCTCAAGATTTTTATCCTTTGTGTCAATGCGATATTGCAGTTTTGCGAACATATTTCAGCCTTTGACACTAATTAATTTATTAACTGAACTGTTCAAAAAAAAAAATGGAAAAAAAAAAAAGATCATGATTGAAAAGTGTGACTTGTTGCAGCACTGATTAGGTTCATTTTATTTCTTTTGTAAGAGCCCATTATCAGCTGATATTTAATTCAACTCTTGTTTGATATCAAATAAATGTGAGATTTTTTCTTGTTCGCACGTCTGACTACTTATTCATATTTTGCATTAAAAATCCGCCGTGAAGGATGCATATAGAAAAAAATTGTCTGGCTGCTGCCACAATATGAATGCACTATGACAGTAATTATGCAAGGTTAACAAGATATGCCATGATCACTTTTGATCAGCTTCGGTGTGAAAGTCATACCACGCGGTGAATGCTTGCATATCATTTGAAGGACAGGCCAACATAATCCGTCCTCCCTCAGGCCAGACAGAGTGGATGAGAGTCATACACAGAGTTTAGTGATTTAGTGCTCCGTATGACTTTCATCTACGGCTTTCCGTCGAGGTCCCGGTCCAGCTGACCACACACAAACTCTCAGCAGACGTGCATGTAGCCGCTGCAGAATCTGGGTTGTGCACTTTATTAGCCAGCTGCGTGCCAGTTCGCTGTCAGGGGCTGATGAGCAAGCAGCCTGGTCTCACAGAAACACTGCCGAGCAAGCCAAGGCAGAGAGTCCGCCGTGGCTCTCTGCCTTGTTGTTTGGATGTCAGCCTCTCGGTTTACACAGAGCCATCCAGAAAGCCCTGGGAGACCCCGAGCAGGTCTGTAAATTATATGGAAACTTGGCTTCCGTTCAGTTATAAATCAAATTAAATGCAAAGCTGATGACCCGCTCACGGTTCACTGGGAATGGGGCCTGTATTGTCTGTGAAAGCTTCCTTATTGTAAACATTAGAGAAAGAGCATGGCAGCGGTGCAGCAGACCTCACATGAAACTCATACAAAGCCCTTAAGGTTATGTGTGATGTCACCGCGAGGAGTGGAAGTTCACATTCCCCATGTCTGCGTTTTCCTAGCAGACAAAATCACGGTGAATGAATACGTTGAGGCTGCCTTTGCCAAGCATTAGGATCGGTTTCGCATGATGCATATATATTGGTTCATTATCACCGAGTTATCTGTGAGCTGCATTAGCTCCCTCTCTCACCCCAGTTACCTTGAAGAACATTGGATTGTGAAATTGAACAATATAACCTGGGTGATCATGTCCTTTTCCCATTATGACTGGG
Source organism: Myripristis murdjan (assembly GCF_902150065.1). NCBI lineage: Eukaryota > Metazoa > Chordata > Actinopteri > Holocentriformes > Holocentridae > Myripristis > Myripristis murdjan. The sequence goes on along the minus strand of NC_043996.1, from coordinate 21,434,097 downwards.
GGTTTGTTGATAGGAGGATGGACTCTGTAAGATCAGCATATCCTGGTCTTCCCCTATCCCACTGAGACTATTTCCAGCCGTGCAGCCTCTTCAAAGGTCTGACCACCTTCCATTTGTCGACGAGTCACTGCCACATGACCACCTATGATTATGTGATGATATTATGATGCAGCATATTAGCCATGCCATGTTTGCGTTGCAAATGAAAAAGTTGTCAAAGTTTGCTGGAGATGAAAGTGCCTCACTAATCAAGTCATCTTTAATCTGTTCACAGTCAAAGCCCAGCTTCCATAGGGCAATGGCAAATGAAGCCGCAATAAGGCTTAGTTTGAAGACATTACCATGTTTTCATTTGGATCTGTTTGATGTTGCAGCCTCTGGTGGTTTGGACATTATTTCATGTCCATCATCAAAAAGACATCAAATGAGATGCTACATTCAAAATCAGATCACAGAGCTATTTTACAAAATGTGTGTCAGTGCGTGTGTGTTAGTATTATATGTGCTATGTATATGTTTTTTAACTGATTCTACCCAGGTTTTTTTGAAGGTTCGAGGGAAAAAGAGTGAGAGGGGGAAAAAAAACAGCTATATTAGAATGAAAAGGCGTTCTTGCAGACAAATGTTTATATTCCAGGATAGCAATCTTTAGCCAGTGCGGGAACTATGCATAATTACATTAGCACAGGCACAATGCAGAAGGAGTATTATATTTCCTCCGGGCCCCTGTAAATGTACAGCTTACATTCCTCTACATTTCACTCTGCAGCAGCAAGATAAAGAACATCTGAATGTGCCTCTGCATCGTTCCTGCTCTGCTGCCACAGTCCCGCTGTACCACACTGCACCGCCTTGACCGAGCTCGCCTCTCTGTGTGCATTTATGGTGGGAAATTAAGGCTGTGGTGGAGAGGGAGAATTCCTGCCTACACAGGCTGCAAAACAAACTGGAATCTGATTAGCTCGCACTGCTATAGCGAGTATCTTCTGCACATTGTGGATATTGTGCTTATAGGTCAAGTCGAGGTGTGTGAATGTGTTTGATCGCCTGTGTGTGTGTGTGTGTGTGTGTGTGTGTGTGTGTGTGTGGTGGGAAAAGGCTGCAGTTTCTCCCTATTCCACACAGTCACCACAATCAGACTTAGATATTTTTGGAGTTTTCTCCCAGCAAATCCCGCTGCACTGTGAGAATTAGCTTTTGTGTTTCATCTTGTTTCTTAGTTGTTATATAATCTCCTGATCCAATTATGCCAATTTGGCTGTGTTTGGTGAAATTTTGCTTTTTTTGTTTTAAGGCAGCTGCTCTTGCATCATGCCACTTTGTTGTCCTAATGCTTGTTAGAATATCACCACAACTCGCCCTTCCTAAGGAGAGCTAGTTAGAAAGAAACATGGGGTTCTTACACTTCCACAATGAAGCCTATTATAAGAGATTAAGGCCTTCGGCTTAAAATATGCTCCAGAGGCCTCTTTGAGTCCAGCTGAAAATGGCTTGATATAATTTTTAGCCCCTCTATGCGGTTCTGTGTGTGTGTGTGTGTGTGTGTGTGTGTGTGAGTGAGAGAGAGAGAGAGAGAGAGAGAGAGAGAGAGAGAGAGAGAGAGCAGCAGGAGTCTATAACATGTCAAAAATGATCCGTGTCTGAGCACTTTAGTTGTAAAACTGTCATACCTCGTAGGAAACACCTTCAATGACCTCAAAATTGCTCGGCTAACCTGTCACACCCATTATACAGTAAACAGCCTACAGAAGTGTGTGTGTGTGTGTGTGTGTGTGTGTGTGTCGGTGTGTGCGTGTGTCTGTCAGGGTTTCTCTGTTTCAGTGGTGATGCATTCCCATGGGACCCCGACATATTACTCTTATTAGTCCAAGGCTCTTGAGAGAAATTTTTCCAGATTTAAACAATTGGTCCCACAGTTTGGGCTGTTTGAGGCAGACCTTGGGAAACGAGAGCACAACATAATGATTGCAATTTTAAAAATGCGCGGCTGAATAAAACAAAATAGGCTTTAATTTGAAAATATCTGGATAAACTGCAGAACTTCAGCGCCGACTTCAAACATGTGGAAAACACATTTGGAAAATAAAATGTGATCTTTTTTTTTTTCTTTTTTTTTTTTTTTTACTTCAAAATGTCTCCATATCGACAATCAAGAGAGAGAGAGAAAGTGTCAAACATAAATCCAAAAGGTGAATGTCTGATAAACAAATAGTTTTTATTATTATTTGTCATTTAATTTTTTGTTATTAAATTTCATTCAATGGTATTTGCACATGGTGTACACACACACACACACACACACACATATATATATATAATCATAAAAGCACATTTGTACTTCTGGCATTTGCTGGTTTATCACAAAAAATGTTTTAACTGGCAGAGAAGAGACAAAATTAAAAAGATTTTTTTTTTTAATCACACACTGCTGGTCTCTTTCCTTCTTCTTCTTCTTCTTCTTCTTCTTCTTCTTCTTCTTCTTCTTCTTCTTCTTCTCCTTCTTCTTCTTCTTCTTTTTTATTTTTATTAATACCGCTTCAAATGCCATACAGTGTAAACCCAAAAATGGGATGAAAGTTGTACAAATGTTACGTTCAATCAAATTTGAGTCTTAGTCATTGTACAGCTGATAATGTGGCGGTGTGTATTTTTTATTTTTTTTTCTCCCTCTGTTGGATCAGTGAGAAGGTTTATGGTATTAAACAGCAGGATGCCTTTGACTAATGCTCTATTTAAAAGGGTCTTATTCACAGCTAATTTACTTACAGTTGCTAGAATCACTCACACAGGATGCGTACGGCCACTCCTGAACATGAAATACTGTAGTACAGTAGCATGTGGAGATAATTATGAAGCCAAGAAAATCAATGTCATGCTTCAAGTTGCATTGAAAAGATGCCCGAAGCAAAGTTTGTGTAGGCTATTGGTTTGGAAATCAAAGTGACAAGTTAAAAAAAAAAAAAGAGAGAGAAAGAAAAAAGAAAGAAAGAAAGAATAAAGACTGAGCCTCAGCGGTGAAACTGCCGGGCTTTGATGCTCTGCGTTACGTGGTGACATTTTGCTGTTCTCTTGAAGTCACTGAATGACCTGAAATGTAGGCTGTACTCAAACAGGTTTTAGAGATGTAAAGATGAACACACACACACACACACACACACACACAGACACACATACACACACATATACACATAAAAAAGTACAACAAAGTACAACAAAAAAATACATCACATTGCTTTTCCAAAGATGTTCTAAAATTTTCCACTCCCTCACAAAATATGTCTATATATATATATATATATATATATATATATATATATATATATATATATATATTTTAAACTGCTATTTAATAATAAAAGTTCACTTTAAAGGTTCATTCACTTTGAGTGGCTCTTAAATGGCACGCTCTGCAGTGATGCCAACAATCACTTTGCAAGAAATGCTGTTTTTTCGACATGGCAGACATCTTGTTTTAAGAATGAAACTTTAAGAATGCAACTTTGTTTTTCTAACCTCCTGAGCAGCTTCTGTCATTGTGCCCTTGAGCAAGGCATTCAGCAACAAAACCCGCTCTTCCTTATGAATGTGTGGAACTGTATGAATGCAGAAAAACACGTTAAGTCCAAATACTCTGGGTAGAAAAGGTTTTTATTTCTATTTATTTATTTATTTTTTACGTGTAATAATAAAACAAGAAATAACATATACAAGGCCAAAAGCTGAATGTTTCTCGGTGTTTTGTTTGCAAACAATCCGTTTCTTTTTCTTTTTCTTTTTCCTTTTTTTTTTTCATTTCTGGCATGGGAGAAGAAAAAACAAACAAGCGCTGACACTCTCGCACTCGACAGCAAAAGGGACAAGATCTGTTATGGAAAAAAGACACTCAGTGAAAGCTCCAGCGCTATGTTGTGCATTCTGCAAAAGATCATATTAAAAAAAAAAAAAAAAAGGCTTCACACAGTCAGAGGAAGATGTTTTCACTCCATACCGTTCTATATTATTTCTTTTACATTCCAGACTGTGGTTTTCTATATAGCGAGCACAATGCAGTGCTTGTCCAAGCCTTGGTCACATTTCACTTACTGCCCAAGTGCAATAAACAGGATGAAGTCATCTTCTTTGAATGATAAAATTGCATTTCAAGAACTCATTTCTCCAACTTGGGCACAGAAACAAGGCCAAGAAGGGTCTTTTTAGTGCAAGTATAAAGGAAACCCTCCTACGGTGCTCAGGGACTTGCGCTGTGTGCCCTCTTGTTTGTTTCCTTATCACACTGCCTTTCTAAATGTGGAAAGGTTTTGGCTAGGGTCTGTTTCAAGAGTGCTGAGAATGTGAATGCTCCTCATTTCACTGTTAACTAAATAGACACGATGCAACAAAAAAACAAAACAAAAAAAAAATAAAAATGAAAAGCCCATGGTGTGGGCAATATTTCTCTCATCTCAGAGTGAAAAGCTGTTTAGTGGAGAGTATCCTGTATTCACTGAGCTTGCTTGTGTTGCTGCCTATAAAAAATTCTATGTATATATGTGGCCTTGACAGTGAACTGTGGGCAAAAAGTGCTGCTGTGTATCTTTTCTGCTCTAAAGAACAAGGAAACTCGTTCAGCAGCTCCTAATTGGAATATAACGTTCTATTATACATATTCTGCCCTATTACATGTCCTTCTTTTATATAGCAACGTTGGAAATAAGCCATAATGAAGGCAAACTTGGCTCGAATTGAAGCCTCGCTATACATTTCTCCAATCATTAACAGGTTTAGAAGTCAGCATTGCACCTCTTGTTTCGACACACACACACACACACACACACACACACACACACACACACACACACACATATATATATATATATATATATATATATATATGAGATAAAATGCAGCTATACCATAGCATACTCGTGTTCTGTCTGTTACCTCCAGGCTGTTTTGACAGTGCTGGGAATGTTAATTTTCAGATTTGTTTTGGTGTTATCAACTTTTTAATCATGCGTATTAGGACCGGTGTAATTGAGAGCTGAAGACGCATGCATGCACAAATAGAACAAACACATATACGACATCAAATATAAATGCAACGAGTCAATAACACTCCCCTAACCCCTCACCGGTGCGTCCCAAAACCCGCCCCGTGCACCTCTGCAGCTGCTTGATCACAGATGAAGAAAACAAACAACAAACAATACATTAAATACCTGATTAAATAAATGAGTACCTTTCATTCAATAAATGACTAAATAATGTTATTGCATATTCATGCTCAAGCTGAATTGGGCTGCTTAGCTGGGAGTGTTCTGTCAATATGTAATTTAACACACTAGTCAAAGAAAATTTAATTTGAGTGTGAGTTCTTCATGATTGCATATTCAAAGCCGCTTTTGGATGATGTTAATGTGAGGAGAGAAAAAAAAAGAAATAGGCTACAGGACAAAGACTATTAAAGGGAATTAACAAAAAATGTATTAGGAAAATACACTGGAGATCTACAGTGGCGCTTGAACAAGAGAGGATTTCAGTAGGAAATTAAGTTGTCAAAATTATGATGCTAGCAGAATAGTTGTAGGGAAAAAAAGCCCATGGTGCTGCTTTTTTATGTTCACATGGGGTGTTGTTATATCATTTTTTCCTTTATGTTTTTTTTTTTTCCTTTTTTGTTTACCTAATATAAATGTCTGGTTTGTTCCTTTATTCCCCACCCCTTCACCACCAGTCCAAACCCCCTCCCCAGGTAAGATATAGGGATTGTCCTTGACCCTCCCTTCATTCTCAAGCAGCATTTCTTGTTTGTCCCTGGTGAATTTTTTCGGGTTTACCGGAGTTTAATGCACCATTAAAAAGCTGCAGCTGGAAAAGTGAACAGGAACATGTTTAACAACCTCACAAAGCCCCTAAAGCCAGCGCTGTCTGTGACCACCTCACGCAAAAGAGGAAGCAGTCGCTCAAACCCAAACGCTGCACGTCCATCTTCCGTGCACTGCTGGACGGATGCCACGCTCATTCTATATGCACTTTCTCTCTTTTTTTTTTTTCCTGCATGAATCCTACGAAAGAATGAATTTGAAAATGTCTCCTGACCACTGATAAAATGTTATAAAAATTAATCAAATTTGGGATTTGGGCTGTGTAAGACAAAGTAGGGACCCTGAAGGCATCCCAGAGAAATGGGGAGGACAAGGCTTCTGTTTTAGCTTATTTCCAGAGGGAGGGAGAGAAGGATCTGTCCTAAATGTATTACTGGACATATATTTTCTGGAGGAACAGCAAATCTTGGAGGAGCAGTCGAAGTCAAAAAAGATTCATTTCATCATAAAGAGGATATACAACCAGCCTGCATCCTGCAGTTGTGCTGGTCGATAATGTATGTGCCTGAAAAAATCAGGTCCCTTGGAAAAAATGAGCTTCCTAAGTTGTCCTTGGGTATTATATGCACCTATAATCTTTCTCCAGGACACAGGCCTATCGAATATATTAAGGGTGCCTAGAGAAGATTGTGAAGTGAGTGAGAGAGTGAGAGAGTGAGGAAGACAGCTGGGGTTTAGTGTGGGGGCTCAAAGGACCATACTGGTGATTTTGCATGTTTAACATAACATCTACAAAATTCAGATACTTCACATTTCTGCTAATGATTTCTCAAAACAAGCATTCATATATAATTCTTCCTACCTTTTATCCCCTAATTTATTTCCAGTCATTCCACTACAATATGAAAATGAACTTTCAAAGACTCACAATTTCTTCACACCAGTTTTCTACCACCGTAATAAAGTCGTCCACATTAGTTTTCCTAAAAGCAGCAGCACTGTTGTGTTTTGATGGCTTGAAACTCGGGTGGAGTGAAACAGTCTCTGTAGCACAAAATAGTCCCTGTGGAAAACATCTGCTTCACACAGCCAGTTATCAGCTCTGTGGTATATGAATGGTGCTGACTTGGTTTGCACGAGAAGTAGAACATTATAAAAGGGAGTGTTTCAATCAAAAATTCAAATTTGAAAATCAAGGGATTTTGATTATATGTTGTGAAATCTTCAGCATCTTTGCATGATTTGCAAAATGCCTTGCTACAATGGAAAATGCTGGTAAATTGTTGCCAAACATTCAAAATCACTGATCTGGTCCTTTAACCCCTATAATCCACCATTTAAAAATGGGTTATTTTAGTATACACAAATAAAAAAGCTTGTAATAGAAGAACTGTATAGTCAAAATGCATGTATGGGGCCTCAGCTGAAAGGGAAAATCAACTACTTTCTAAAAATGTGCTCATTTAGTATGTGGCAAAAACACAACCTACACTACATTAGCTCAAACATGCAGAGACAAAAAAAAATCAGGTGCAGGTTCTCATCTTCCATAACTAATTCCTGAATAGCAATAACTGGGTTCAGTGTTAGAACTATGACTATCACCGCATATCTTTTACATCATGTCAACCACATATTTGTGAAATTTTAGGGCTCTGGGCCTAACATTTTAGGAGATAGTGACTTTTTTATTTGTGGTGTCACTGGCATCCCCAAAACCTAACCATAACCCTGGTCTTTGCTGATTTTAACAGTATTTTATGTATTTAGGTATTTAACCACACACCAGGAAACAGATGCACACTTTAAATATAGAACAAGAACAAAAAATAAAACCTTTCTGTTCTCTGCGTATCTTTTTGAATCAGCAGACAAGAGGGTAACTGGCACAAAATTGGTGCCAACGTTCATATTAGATCCAAGGCCCTGGGGTAGCATTGTGTGTTATGAGTTCAGCGTTATTGCTGCCTTTGGGAGCGTTTGTTCTTGACGTAATGGCTTGTCAGAGGGAACCCTGACTTTCAATGAAGCACGAGCTGCAGAGGAACATCTTTTGTGACAAATAATTAAGGTTTTAACAAGACAGAGCTGGTTTCTAACACTGCAGAGAGCGAACACGTCCCTTCGCTGAGTTATTTAATAAATGAACTGCACTTTTATGACACATTGTATTTACTAAAGTGGACTGAAAAGTGAACAAAAACAAGATGATCTCAAATTTCAGTGTTACCCTTCACATTCATTGCTCTGCTTGACCGTTTGACATGCATAAACACATGCATCACCACCCTGGAGCGGGCACTCATACACATGCATCCACCGCACGCATGCACACACACACTCACACTCACACACACACACACACACACACACACACACACACCCTGCTGGACTTTGAAGCCTTGCGACCGTCATGTCCATCTTTTCAAACACTGTCCAGACAGGAGAAAAACCCTGGCCATCAGCTCTCCTCTCCCAACCTGTCCATCACTGTCACTCTGGATCAGTGGTGCAGAACCCATCCTTCCTCTCCCGCTGGTCCCTGCCGGACTGGACTTGCTCAGTCTAGCCCCTTATATCGCTGTCAGGAGTCCCAACTGACAGCCTGCTGCTGCAGCTGATTCCAGTTTGTTGGCCTTGCTATGCGCCGATGCCAGCAATCTGTGCTTTGGCAGTAGGTGGCTGTCTGGTAAGGCAAAGCTTTGATAGGAACAGTGATGGAGTTATTCAGATGGGCATCGTAACACCCCTCGGTGCGCCATCATGTGCAAGAAATAGCAGCGAGTTGGAATGGCGATTCCTGACATGACGTGCGAAGAGTCAAATCCTATATTTCACAGGCAGAGGTGGAAATGTGGCCAACACGCACATATGCTGCAGCTTCTCAACTACTTGACCAGACTGGACGGCACACCAGTGCTGTGTCTGAGCCTGAGCAGAGGCCCTTTCTTTCTCTCTCGCTCTCTCTCTCTCTCTCTCTCTCTCTCTCTCCGTGCCACATGTGTGAATTCTATCGTTGTGGCTGAGATTTCCAGAGAACTCTGGATCTTTCAAACAAACCACAACAGGCAGCAAACCCAGCTTCTCAACCTCCCACTGAGCCAGGGACAGTCAGCGGAGAAGTGAGAGTGGGGATTGGAATTTAATTACAGCCTTAAAGCCCTCAGAGTCCAATATGAGAGAGAGGGATGAGACATAAATCTACGGGGGTGCCTTTGTTTGTACGGTGGCTACAACAACAAAACCACCCAAAACCCATTGTGGAGACACTAAAGTCTGTAGAACTGTGCATCGGAGTTTGACAGATGAACAACCGGGCCATCACAGACTGTCAGACTCATTTACTCGTTCATCCCAGCTTTCTTTCATTAAAGTATTCATTTCTATTCTGTATAAGCATGAAAGGAAAACTCTGCTCCAATGACGGCCTGGAAGTAGCTCAGGCAAATATAGATTTGATTACCCACTCTGGGTGGCATACCAACCTATATATTTTACTGTACGATAGGGTGCAGCAGCACATTAGACTCTTAAACAACTGATAAAAAATGAGAAATATTTAACTTGTTTGCCAGCAAAAGAATGCCGAGGTAGGAAGAGTGTTCACCACTGATTAACTACTGTACAGGTTTAGCAAACTATGTATTTGTCTTGAAATACATCACCATGGGAGCCAAGATTTGTGGCTAAAATCAATCTGTCTTTTTCCACATTGCTGACTGTTAACGCAATTCCCTTGTGTCTCGGTGAAGGAACATGGATGGGCTATTACAAGGGAACCTATGGCCTTATGATTGGATTCAAAGCTGCTTTGGCTGATACATCAAGGGAATTTTCTGGGCGATGCATTGGCCAAACTGGCGGCAGAGCATAGAATCTGCAGAGTGAGTTAAAAGTCACAGGCCTGCTCCCAATCCATTGTATTTCAGCCAGGGTGGGGCACCAAGGATGAAAACCAGATTGGGCGCCTGCAGAGCTCCACATTCTGCATGAGGAACGAGGTCTGAAGGATGGCTTCTTTTATCTCACTTTACTCTTATCCTTCACATTTGTAACAGAGATACTGTAAGAACAACAGGAAGTGTTGCTCTAGCTCTCTGAACTCTACATTGATAGGTGTGACAGAAATGTTGAGGGCTTACATTTACAATCGTGTGGGTTGGAGTGTTACTCAGAGGGAGAAAATCAGGCTTGTGGCTCTGAGAGAGGTTGTCAGGGGGTGGGGCACCCTCTAGTGCAGAAATCCAGATGTAGGTCACTGCCAAAAAATTCCAAATTCCTCATGTTCTGGCCGACGTGGAGGCTGCAAAATCTTCCCCCATGTAAATAACGTCAGCAAATCACCCCCTACGTCCCGTTCATAAAGAATCTGGAGGCATTTAAGCTGAGACAGCCATGAGAATACAAACCGCATGTCTTTCTCTGTTAGGGTTTCTTAAATCACCTCGGTGCCGTTAAAACAAAAATATCAGGGTCCATTTTGACAAGGACAAGTCAGGCAGTGGACGTGGTCCATGACGTTCACCGAACTTAGGGAATAAGGTGGAGTAACCAACGTGTCAGCCATGATTGGCTTTGGCATCAACATCAGGCTAATATGCCTCTTCAAACTGGCTGGGGTTTCTCAACAAATTGTTACAAAATACTTCAGTCATTTTGTTTGTCTTGTCTTCAGGCATCTGTTTATAGAACTGGATAGTGTCCTGTGCTGAACTTTCCACCTTGGCTCTTCACTGATATTACTGGCGTTGTGCCAGGCCTTGATAAAAAAAAAAAAAAAAAAAAAAAAAAAGTCTCAAACCCTAGCATTTGATCTGAGAGCTCAAAGTTAGGACAAGTGCGGTGTGGGCAACTGCCATGGATACAGCAGGGAAGCTACAGGGAGTATTTTGTGGCCAAGACACCAAATGTTAATTCTCGGTCCACAACCAAAAAGAAGGATTCCGAGATGGCAGAGAGAAAGCCTGCAAAAAATGAATGCTGGTGAAATTGAGTGTCTCTAGTGGGTGCATGCCGATTCCACCTGTTTTCTATTCATTTGTGTAATCGCAGCCCTGCAAGTGTCATCATTCCCTCATTTCAGTTTGGGCTCCATTCCACCAACTCTATATCCATTTTTTCTGACACATGCAATCTCGTTCAACAAATGTGATGACTTTTTTTCCCCCAGGAGCTGCGAGGTGTTATCCACCAGATGTTTCGTTTTCAGCCCTTTCACAGAGACATTTTGATCTCGAGACGTAGCTTCTGAAGATGTTGTCAGAGTGGAGCTATGTGTAATGGCGGTGGGAAATGTGGAAATGTTCAAAACCAGGGAAACAATCCACATAAATGTTAATGTCGCGTAGTGGACCCAATAGCTACTTTGAGCTGTCACTTACTTGCTTGAGTTATTCCTCCTATAGTTTTAGCAGAGCAACGTCTGGACTTGATGCAGTAAACCGTTGGAGCACTTCACACTACAGGAGGGTCTTCTATCACCTGCAGCCACTAAAATTGGCCTCCATTAGAGTAATGTGTAACCTGCCTCAGCTTTAACTGCTAATGGTAAAACTGGGAGATACAGATATTTATTTCATCAGTGCATCAATTACCTTGTGGACCAGTAGTCAGAAGTTTAGGTTGCTACAGGAGAAAGGGTGCATTAGCAAAAATACACTGAGTGACCGAATAAGGAACCTCTCACATCAAAGGTAAGTTTTTATTTTTAAGTGTGTTGTACTGTATTAAATGAAAAAATGAAGTTGTAGAAAAATAAATACAAAAACAAATTTTAGCTTTTCAGCTCTTCAGACATGAGATATCAACCACAGTCCTCAATAAATCAGTCTTTTCAAATAAATCACAGTCTCTGTATAAATCCCAGTCTCTATCTTTTGGGTTGGCTCGCCACGACCACTGAGGTCCCGTTCTACCTTTACAGACACAGGAAGAATCCCCAGTAGAAGATGTCTTGCAGATCAATCACAGGAATCCATACAAGGGAAAGGAAAAGAAAAAGGAAAAGAAAAAGAAAAGACCCGGCCTATAAAGGCCAAAAAACAGGGTTACTGTACTGTTCACATAAACAAAATATACTTTTAAATTTAAATAAATACATATAAACACACATTTTTATGCAAATACTTTGTAACACCGCTTTTAACAATTATTTTAACCACTTTTTACTGTTAATTCATTGAACTGAATACATTTCTCAGTATTAACATGAGACAAAATGGCTGAACATTTCTTTCCCTCTTCTTTTCTCTACTGCTGGTCACGCTCAAAAAAAACAGAGCGAGGGTAAATATAAACAAAACACCGTAATATAAAACCCCTTTTTTTTCCTTAACCACCACATTCATAAAAATAATGCCTCATTGATCCATATTAACATCAGCAGAAACAACACATTTCACTCCATTTATCAGACTAACTTCAGTAAAAGTTACTCACCAGAGGCTCACGGTTCATATACACACACTCACTCCGGGCACAGGGCACAATACACGGCTCTCATCAGTTCAGGGTTCCACTTTTTAAGAGACAGGGACACGGGAGTTCAGTAATGTATAACCTTTACAATGTAGCAATGGATGTGGCTAATGACTGGAGTTAGCGCTAAAGCTAACGCTGAGTTAGCGCCAAATGCTAATCAACACAACTCACGTTCTCCTCCGCTTCTGTTGCAAAACACACGGTCCACTCATCTACCCACGGCAAAAAAAGGAAAGGCTCGCTCTCTGCTCTGACGATAAAAGTGACTAGACTTTGAATATCTGGCTCTCTCAGACTAAAAAACAGCATAGCCCATAGCAGGAGGCTAGCACACAGCTGCATCAGAGACGATCCGGCAGAGAGAGAGAGAAAAACCCGGAGCACCCAGGCATGCGCACCCTGGTGGCGTCTGAATGGTTACACATCACAGGAACTCCTCATGTCACCTGAATCTTTTACACTTGAGGAAGGCACTTTCGCCACACTTGAAATGAAATAAAATACTCTTTTGAAACAGATAAATGAACTTGTGTGTGTTGATCTTTTTAATCTATTTAACATATTTATGATTTTTAACCATAAATCCTATTTATTCATTTTATGCAAGACTGTCATTTATGTCACATGAAAAAATATGAATTTATTAATTTATTGATCTAATTAATTAACTGGTGGACTGGACTGTTAATAAGGCCTGGTAACCTGGGTTACACCCTCCCCTCCTAAAGGTGTGTATGTCCCATTACACCCATATGACTATGAAACGGCCTTGGGGTTATTCGGGGAGTATCTGTATAGCCATGGTTTTGGAGGGCATCGGCAAAGGCAAGGTTGAGGCCTTGGAAGAGTGACTGGACTATAGGCAGCAAGGGATTTCCCAGTTGACCATACTGCAGTCGTTCAGGCTGTTCTCTGTGCCTCTGGGAACGTCTGGGAACACTGTCACTCTCACTCTCTCCCGTAATGACTGGAGAGGTTATTCTTCCAGGCGTCCCAGCTGCTGCTCCTTCATTGGTTCTGTCCACTGACACGTCCTCACAAGGGTTGTTGACAAAGCATTCTTCATCCTTGCTACTGTCATTGAATGACAGGTCCGAGAAAACAGGAAGACTTTCATTCATGATGTTTGGTTCTGGGGCAGACTCTGACAGGCTCGGCTGGACAGGTAAGGTCTCATCCTCTTCTCTTGAAACATCAGGGGAGGTGTCCTGAGGTTTTCCAAACAGAGCTCTCCTCACTTTGGGGTCATCAGTTTCTCTGTGCTCTGAGCTGACCTCAGCTTCCAGATCCACAACTGCTGAGCTTCCTTTCCCTCCAGAAAAGTTTGATCTGTCAGAGCTTGGCTCATTTGCATCCCCAGGAGCTGGAGGTTCCTCTGATTTGGATGAAATGATCTCCACAGGTATCCACTGTACAGTTCCTCTTCCAGGTGGACATCCCTTCCTTCTGTCTTGTTTCTCCATGCTCAATGTCTCTCTCTTTCCTTCCAGGTCGACAGGACCAGGAAGTCCACCAACTAAAGTCTGGATTGATTGTTTTGTCTCCCCAAGGTGTCTCTCCCTTGCAGGTGTCGTCTCTGGCCGGGTCAAAAGTCGTGTCTCGATAAAGTCAGTGTCCATTGTCTCTCCAGGTAAGTAGTAGTGGTAGTTGATGTCTTCTGACTCTGAATCGTCATCTCCCACCTCAGACTCGGCTGTGACTTCGAGACGCGACTGTCTCCTTGTTCTAGGTTTGCTGATGGTCTGCTTTGGAGGTTGCTCAGGCTCAGCAGCAGGTAAGAATCCACATGGCAGCAAAAGATCACGGTGCAAGGTGCGAAGCGGTCCATCTTTTCCCTCTGGCTTGACAGTATACACAGGTAGGTCGCCAGCACGTTTGAGCACCACGTGCACGTCTGGTTCCCATTTGTCGGCCAACTTGTGTTTCCCTCTTATCCGAACGCTCCTCACAAGGACACGATCTCCTGTCTCCAGAGTGGACTCAACGACTCTCCTGTCAAACCGTTGCTTGTTGCGCTCAGCTGTCTTTGAGGCGTTTTCCGCTGCAACTCGGTAGCTTTCCTCTAGGCGGCTCTTTAAGTCATGCACGTACTGGGAATGTGACTTTGGTTCACAGCTGGAGGGTAGGCCGAATGCCAAATCAACTGGAAGCCGTGGTTGTCTGCCGAACATTAGTTCGTAGGGGCTGAATCCGGTCACGTCATTCCGCGTGCAGTTATACGCGTGCACCAGAGGCTTGACAAATTCCTTCCAGTGGGATTTGTCCTTGTTTTCAAGAGTGCCCAACATCTGGAGGAGGGTCCTATTGAATCGCTCCACTGGATTCCCTCTGGGGTGATAAGGAGTAGTCCTAACCTTCTGGATGCCGGCGATGGAGCACAGTTCTTTAATGGTACGAGATTCGAAATCTGGACCTTGGTCACTCAGAAGCTTTTCTGGAAACCCATAATGCACCAGGAAATTTTCCCACAAGCACCTAGCCACCGTCTGGGCTTTTTGGTTCCGTGTTGGTATCGCCACTGCGTACTTAGTGAAATGGTCTGTCAGCACCAATATATCCTTTGTGTTGCTCCGGTCAGGCTCCACCGACAGGAAGTCCATGCAGACCAGCTCCAAGGGCCTGCTGGTCTTGATGTTACACAGAGGGGCTGCCCTTTCGGCTGGAGTCTTCCGGCGCACACAGCGTTCACACATCTTGATCTTCTGCTCTACATAGGCAGACATTCTAGGCCAATAGAAGCGTGACCTCATGAGGTCGAGGGTCCGCTCTATGCCTAGATGGCCTAGATCATCATGTAGGCCTTTCAGTGCGGTGGCTCTGAGTTCGGTTGGTAAAACCAACTGGTGTGTGACTCGTCCATGTTCTAGCCGTGCTCTGTACAACACTCGACCTTTCAGCTCTAGACGCTTCCATTCTCGGAGCCACAAAACAAGATCTGGAAGTTCATGTCTGAGGGCAGGTGAGGGCATGTCTCCAGACTCCTTGTGCTCAATGACCACTCTCAGATCAGGATCGGCTCTCTGCTTTGCTCCCATCTCCTCTTCAGTCCAATGACCAATGACAGGGAGTCCATGATCATCTTCCTGCTGAAACCCACTGGGCAGAGCATCGGAATGGACGGCGAGGGATTCGACAAGTGTGACTGATGGACATGTGGAGGTGTTGTGAGACCACTCAACATCATGCCTCTCACATATGGCTCTCACCGCATCTGGAAGAACAACATCTGGAGTCTCCTGCTCCTTCAGGTAATGTAGAGTGAATTGTTTAATCCTCTCACGCTCTTTCCTCGACACAGCATCATCCTGAAGCTCTCCATGTGGTCGACGAGAAAGTCCGTCTGCATCCTGATTCTGAGTTCCTGCTCTATACTGGAGCTTGAAGTTGTAGGTCGATAGAGCTGACAACCACCTGTAGCTCGTGGCGTCCAACTTCGCAGAAGTCAGGATGTAAGTTAAAGGGTTACTGTCAGTGACAACCGTGAAGTCGGTACCGTACAAGTAATCACTAAACTTAGCTGTGACCGCCCACTTAAGTGCGAGGAACTCCAATTTATGAGCGGGGTATTTCGCTTCACTCTTCGTCAGTCCTCTGCTCGCAAAAGCTATAGCCCTCATCTGTCCGCCTTGTTCTTGATACAACGCTGCACCAAGCCCTGTCGTACTTGCGTCAGTGTGAAGGAGGTACGGGAGTTTGGGGTCCGCAAATCCCAAGACAGGTGCGGTGGTGAGCTTGTCGATGATCTCTTCGAATGCCCTCTGACATTCTGGAGTCCACCTCTTCCCAAAGGACTCTCTCGGATGGAAGTACAGGTGAGTTTTTCCTTTTCCTTGGCTGTGTTTCTTGAGAGGTGGGTACCCAGCTGTGAGGTCATTTAGGGGTTTGGTGATCTTCGAGTAGTTCCTCACAAACCGTCGGTAGTACCCCGAAAAACCCAAGAAGGAGCGCAGCTGTTTGAGGTTCTCGGGTACTGGCCAGGTCTTTAAGGCCTCAATCTTCTGTGGGTCCGTCTCAACTCCATGCTCAGACACAATATGGCCAAGGTACTTAACAGAGGTTTGAAAAAACTTACATTTTTCAGATGACAACTTCAAACCGTACTCTTTAAGTCGGTTGAGGACCTGCAGTAATCTTGACTCATGTTGCTCCAGGGTATCAGAGAAGACTATGAGATCGTCGATGAAGACCAGCGCCTCCTTGCGGTTGAGATCGCCCACACACCTCTCCATCAGTCGCTGAAAAGTACTCGGCGCGTTGGTAACCCCCTGGGGCATTCTATTAAATTCCCAGAAGCCCAGTGGGCACACGAACGCAGTCTTCTCTTTATCAGCCTCTTCCATTTCGACTTGGTAATAGCCCGATTTTAAATCAAGGACTGAGAACCATTTCGAGCCGGTCAAAAGAGAGAACACTTCCTCCAAGTTTGGCAGAGCGTATGCATCTCTTATGGTCTGGGAGTTGAGTTTTCGGAAATCGATGCACAATCTCACAGAACCATCTTTCTTCCGCACGACAACAATGGGAGATGCAAAGGGGGACTCGGACTCACGTATGACACCAGAATCTAGCAGCTCTTGAAGATGTTTCTTGACTGCATCGACATCATGTGGATGGATAGGTCTGGGTCGGTGCTTGAAAGGAGTGTTGTCACTCAACTTGATGTGATGTTTTACCTTGCTGGTATGACCGAAGTCCATGTCGTGCTGAGAGAAGACTTCAGGCATACTATTGAGCAGCCTGGTGATTCGCTCTTTCCACTCTGATGGTAAGGGGGAATCCCCAAAATCGAACTCCATCCTTTTGGTTTCAGAAGTGATTGAATCGGCGGAGGGCTCCTTCCCCATCACCTGCTGAACCGCGTGAATCTCAGCCAACACTGTCCTTGGAGGGATGGTGATGTCATGTTGGGTCTCATTCCTCAGCAGGATTGACATTGAGCAAGGCCGCTTGACAGGTAAGGTGCACAGGGAGCTAGCCACCAGCAGCCCGCCAGGAAGAGACGACACAGACGCGGCCTCCACAACAACCCACTTATCCTTGTGAGCACCACTCATGTGAACCTGCCCTTCCACAGCGACGGTGCTGCCCGCTGGCACCACTTTGTGGGTGTTGTTTCGTGCTTTGATCAGCCCCAAAGCTCCAGTACTTGCCTGCTTTCTCCGTACTTCCAGGATTTTCAAAACCACTCTGTAGCCAGGAAGGAATGACTGAGGGCGACAATCATGCTCTTCAACATAGCTGGAGTAGAGGACATCTAATGAGTTGGTGCCGATGAGGATTAGAGGCACACTGCTCACATCAGGGACAACCAATACCAATGTAGGGACTTCAGTCTCTTTGCCCAAAAACTCCTCTGGAAACATCAGGCTGAGTTCTACATACCCAAGGTAAGGCACAGCCTCTCCATTAGCTCCCTCTACTTGCAGCTCTACATCCAAAAGATCATCCAAGGATTTCAAGGAATGATGGGACAGGTGGGTCTGGAAAAATGACAGCGGGATGGTGGTCACCTGAGATCCCGTATCTAGTAGGCAGTTAGCTTTATGGCCTTCAATGATGACTTGAGCAGTGCATTTTGTTCCAACCAGCTTGGGCGGCAGTATGGTGGATGAGGTGTTAGCATTACCACACTTGCTAACCACTTGCTTTGTTTTCCTAGGGCGCTTGGTTGCTCTTTTAGTCCCCGTTTGCCCTGCAACAGGGGCTTCTAGTAGTTTAACTGCTGGATGCCAGTGCTGTCATTTTGCTGATCCCATTGTCTTTGTCTCTCTTTCAGCAGCTGTCTCTTTTCCTCAACCAGAAGAGGATTGGGTTCACTCTCACAGTTGACCGCCAGGTGAGCATCTTCGCCGCAGCGGAAACAGTACCACGGGCGGGGCCTGCTGGTTGCTGTCGACCCTGAACTGGACTGTGTGCTCACTCTCTTGTTAGGTGACTGATGTTGAGCTGTGATGGAGGAGTCTCTTGAGAATGCAGGCGACGGTATCTGATGGCTCTGGACTTGGGCTGGAGTCACCTGTGCTTGGAGAAGAGCAAGCTGACGTTTCAATGCTTTAATCTCTGTCACTTCTTGGTGCTCACTTTTAGCTCCATGAGCTGCTTTCTTCATATCAGCTACTTGTGCTTGAACATCAGCAATCTGCCTTTTCAATGTGCTGATTTCAGTTGTGTCAGGACAGTTGACTTTGGCTTTTCGTGGAGTTGTAGTCTGCATGGCAGCGACCTGCGCTTGTATCTCGTTAAGCTGTTTCTTTAAGACTTCAGCATCAGTTGCTTCTCTCTCAGGTGTGGCACAACTGCATGCGGCTAACTGCTGTGCTGCAGCTCTGAACTTTGGGACAGCAGGACTTGGTTTGTGTAGCCCGAGGTGTTTTTTCATGCGATTGTGTTTACCTGCCTGTTTGTCTTCTTCTGTTCTGACGAGGAGCACTAGCTCAGCGAAGGAGGGCGGTGCATTTGTTTTCCGCTCCAGCTGGAGATCAGCAATCAATCCATCATTCCAGCAACCTCGACAGAACTGCTTCAGGAGGTAGCGGTTTCGTTCACTCTCTGCGATGCCACCACGTCTGACTGCAGCACTCAGAGCAACTTGCAAGCGGTTCAGATAGTCAGATGGCTTTTCATCGTTGTTCTGCAGTGTCCCCATAAACTTGGCCAACAGCTCATCTCCATCCTCCACAGAGCCATAGACTGAATCAAGCAGCTGAAGGTACATTGATGGCAAGGCTTGAGGGCTGACATGCTTGATGACATCAGTGGCTGGAGGCAATAGGCTGTCTAAGATCTTGCGGGTTCTGTGCAGGTCAGACATGGAAGGATCTGTTAAGAACAAGTCAACATTTGCTCTCCAGGTATCATAATCAAGTTCACTGTTTGGACGGGGAGACTTGCCAGAGAAGGGTCTGAGGCGGAATGAAGAGTGCATGGGAGACATAGCTTCATTAGCTCGCATGACATGTTCAACAACGACCCGTTGTACAGCAGGAGGATTGACATCATTCATGGTAAGTAGTGAACGTGTGACTGTAGCACTGTCATCATTACTACTGGCTTTGATGGGCAGGGA
Organism: Myripristis murdjan; assembly: GCF_902150065.1. Classification (NCBI taxonomy): domain Eukaryota; kingdom Metazoa; phylum Chordata; class Actinopteri; order Holocentriformes; family Holocentridae; genus Myripristis; species Myripristis murdjan. Next base: position 21,414,747 of record NC_043996.1, on the reverse strand, counting down.
CGCTGAATGTTGAGCGTTCATGTTAGCAGCCATGCTTGGTGATGGAGCGGCTGTCAACACAACAGGCTGCGACTGACCATTCACACTGGTAGGTAAGGATGTTACCTGTGGGCTCTGAGCAGCGGCCTCGAGCCTTTGCAAAGCTGGTGTTGATGCTGCTTGGACATCACCTCTCCATCCACGCTGACAACGCCTGGGTGAAGGAGACGGTGGGAACACAGTTGGCAAGCTCCTGACTATCTCAGGTGAGACAGAGCCAAGCAGGAGAGAGGGCTGCTGCATGACCTGTGATGACACTTTAATATTCACAATCTCTTGACCAGTTGCATCAGAGGTGTTTATTTGAGAGTCTTCGACTGATGCAGTGTCAGCAGGGAGATTCACGCCTTTTCCTGCACTTATCTTCATCAGTTCTGCTTGGAGTACACTTTCAAATGACTTTCCACACTTATTTGCAATGGCTTGCAGTTCCTCAAGGTACCCCTTGGTGGCGCTGCTGCTAGCAGTGCTAGTGTAGACACTATCTAAAGAACGCACTTTAAAGGTAACATTTGCATCTGCTGAGCTGAGATACTCTTTTGGCAGTAGGGGTCTAAATGTTTGCATTGCAGAGCTATCTGCAAATTCCACAATGGAGCAGAGATGATACTCTGATTCTGGATCATCAATAGTTAGCACTCTGTTAATAGAGCCATAGCGTTTTAAGTGGCTCTCAAGCTCCTCATCAACTACAGTTTGAGTTAACCCATAAACAATAACTGAGTTACGAACATTTATCTTTTCATCTTTCACTATGTCCATTTTACTGTATTTCTTACCTTTTACTCGTGTCACTCAATAATACTCCACTTTCTCCTGGCTGGCTAGCTCGCCAAGTTTCTGTAACCTGCCTCAGCTTTAACTGCTAATGGTAAAACTGGGAGATACAGATATTTATTTCATCAGTGCATCAATTACCTTGTGGACCAGTAGTCAGAAGTTTAGGTTGCTACAGGAGAAAGGGTGCATTAGCAAAAATACACTGAGTGACCGAATAAGGAACCTCTCACATCAAAGGTAAGTTTTTATTTTTAAGTGTGTTGTACTGTATTAAATGAAAAAATGAAGTTGTAGAAAAATAAATACAAAAACAAATTTTAGCTTTTCAGCTCTTCAGACATGAGATATCAACCACAGTCCTCAATAAATCAGTCTTTTCAAATAAATCACAGTCTCTGTATAAATCCCAGTCTCTATCTTTTGGGTTGGCTCGCCACGACCACTGAGGTCCCGTTCTACCTTTACAGACACAGGAAGAATCCCCAGTAGAAGATGTCTTGCAGATCAATCACAGGAATCCATACAAGGGAAAGGAAAAGAAAAAGGAAAAGAAAAAGAAAAGACCCGGCCTATAAAGGCCAAAAAACAGGGTTACTGTACTGTTCACATAAACAAAATATACTTTTAAATTTAAATAAATACATATAAACACACATTTTTATGCAAATACTTTGTAACACCGCTTTTAACAATTATTTTAACCACTTTTTACTGTTAATTCATTGAACTGAATACATTTCTCAGTATTAACATGAGACAAAATGGCTGAACATTTCTTTCCCTCTTCTTTTCTCTACTGCTGGTCACGCTCAAAAAAAACAGAGCGAGGGTAAATATAAACAAAACACCGTAATATAAAACCCCTTTTTTTTCCTTAACCACCACATTCATAAAAATAATGCCTCATTGATCCATATTAACATCAGCAGAAACAACACATTTCACTCCATTTATCAGACTAACTTCAGTAAAAGTTACTCACCAGAGGCTCACGGTTCATATACACACACTCACTCCGGGCACAGGGCACAATACACGGCTCTCATCAGTTCAGGGTTCCACTTTTTAAGAGACAGGGACACGGGAGTTCAGTAATGTATAACCTTTACAATGTAGCAATGGATGTGGCTAATGACTGGAGTTAGCGCTAAAGCTAACGCTGAGTTAGCGCCAAATGCTAATCAACACAACTCACGTTCTCCTCCGCTTCTGTTGCAAAACACACGGTCCACTCATCTACCCACGGCAAAAAAAGGAAAGGCTCGCTCTCTGCTCTGACGATAAAAGTGACTAGACTTTGAATATCTGGCTCTCTCAGACTAAAAAACAGCATAGCCCATAGCAGGAGGCTAGCACACAGCTGCATCAGAGACGATCCGGCAGAGAGAGAGAGAAAAACCCGGAGCACCCAGGCATGCGCACCCTGGTGGCGTCTGAATGGTTACACATCACAGGAACTCCTCATGTCACCTGAATCTTTTACACTTGAGGAAGGCACTTTCGCCACACTTGAAATGAAATAAAATACTCTTTTGAAACAGATAAATGAACTTGTGTGTGTTGATCTTTTTAATCTATTTAACATATTTATGATTTTTAACCATAAATCCTATTTATTCATTTTATGCAAGACTGTCATTTATGTCACATGAAAAAATATGAATTTATTAATTTATTGATCTAATTAATTAACTGGTGGACTGGACTGTTAATAAGGCCTGGTAACCTGGGTTACAAATGCAATAATGTATTCACTCGCTATCTATCCTAGAAGTATAGTATGTCAAGATAACAAGGTTACAAGGTACAGCCAAAATTCAGGTGAGGCCATTGTCTTGTTAAAGGCGCACAATGCAAAATTTCTAAAGGTTGATTTAAGATGAGACTTAACTGACAAAAAAAAAAAAAAAAAAGGAATAATCACATTATTTATCAGAATTTATCAGTGTTTATTTTGTACGTTGAAGTGTCCTCATTTAAATGTACCCTTTTGGCAATTTTGCAACCTTTTGGCTTTGATATATGTAAATTATAATTACCAAACATTAAAAAATGGTTCTATCATCAGTCTACAAAATATCAGCTCATCAAACAGCAACCTACCTGAGCTAATTAGGCGGAGAGTAACTTCTGGTGTTTCTGCATAGCTTTGTGGCTATACACCAACTCACCAGTTTCCCCCCCTCTTGATGAAAACACCCTGTGAATTTAGCTCTAAACAAAGTGTAAAGGGTGCCAGTGCTCTCATGACATGTATGAACTGTGACATGTCAGCATGACTGGTTGTATTTATCCCAGCGTTTAGTGCAACTGACCAGCCCTGCAAGACTGCTGATGCCAGTCACTGAGGTTAATTAACTATCTGGAAACTATTTCAGTCCTGCCAAGTTTGTGTCACTTCAGGTATGTCTCCATTTAATGTCTTCCGTTCTAAGTATAGGTGGCTGGCACCGGCTCAGAATGCTTTTTTCCGCTGTGTGTAATTATAATGACAGCACAGAGAATGCAATAATATGGAAAGGTCCCCAAAAACAGGTTTCACTTACAGGTTCCCAAGAACTGTGTGTTTTGCCAAAACATGTAATGACAAACATTATTATGATAAGGGCTCTCATGTATTAATTTGTCATGTGTTCCTGTACAACAGAGACCAAACACATCAACGGCACTTTCTGCAGTTTGTCGTTTCTCATCAACAGTTTTCAAAGGGTTTGTTTGCTGGGATACTGTCAGCACATAATTTGCTCTTTTCTTTTGGAATTGAAATCACTACCATGATTATTAAAACTTATGCAGTAGTTTCTAGGTTGTTTCCAAGCAAAGGCCCAGCTGTGTATTAGTATGCTCTGTAGTGTGTATTCAAGTCTTGGCCTTCTTTGTTTAGTGTATTAGCATAATCAAATATCGCTTGAAACACAGTTGTCATATTGGTGCATTTCTTGTACCTGAGATGTGTTGATGTTATCACTTCTGTTGAGACAGTTATTGCAGCACATTTCATTGGGGGACATCAAAGCTCCTGTTCTCTATGTAAAACAGGGTAAGGCTCCCGGCAGCTTCCTATCTGTAACTCAGTCAATTGCCACTTCACAATGGGTTTGGGATTTCTGCCACAACAAAATGTATGAATGTGTCATATTGTCAAATTTATCAGCACACACTGTAACGCTGTGCATACATGAATTTACCATAATTACATTCAATGAGGAGATGTGCATAAAAAAATCTCATTGTAAGAAAAGCTTTTGATATGTACCCTGTCACACTAATTTATTGTGAATGTACAGTGAAAGGGAAACTTGATTTAAAATATGATTCGTGGGGTGTCATTTTTCCATCTATATATGAAAATTACATTGAAGACAGTTGATTTCAGAACACTAACCACATTTTTTTTTCACCTCTAATGTCACGTCCAGCATTTACATAAATGCAGAAGGCATTGGGCTCACTTTGCATGTAGCAGAACACCAACAGCATTTTATTTAAAGAAATATTCTGATGTTTTTAAAAGCGGGGGCATCATTAAAGAAACATCCTAAACTATTTATGCAGTCTGCAGTAAAATTAGAGCCCCTTTACTCAATGTTTTTGTCTTTTCCACATTAACATACAGACATGAAAACACTAAACTGTGGCCTCCCATATGTATGATTAAAATCAAGCAAATGGAGCTATTTTGCATTGCTTTTTATGTAATTACTTTGTGTTCAGCATTCAAGTGTATGTGCATGGAGGGTTAGGGGGCAGATCGGTTAGGGTACATGGGTGAAACTGGATTATTGCCCACAAATTCAAATTGTAGACTGTTTTTGCGCTGTTCACAGTGAGTGATTGCTGAGTGTGAGACATTAGTTATGCTGACTGCAGAGTCATAAATAATATTTTACTGTGGTGAGGATATGTGTGTCCGTTGGCATGACATCTGGGTTTTAATTCTCAGAGAAAAAGCCCATATCTGCATGATCCTACTAACGCAAGCCATCTGAAGAGAATACAGATGAGAGATGGTCCCTCTATCCTCCCAGAACCTCCTCAAACAACATTGCAAAGCAACACACAGTGACCTTGGTTGATTAAACATTCCTCTCTGGTCTGTATTCTGAAAGCCCAGCCTTCAGCATGTGTGCCTACTGTATGGTGTGTATGCACTGAGCACCTACAAAGGTGCTGGACTGTGAAAGGGGATTTGAAATGAAATATTTTAACAGTAGAGTGGCTCACACTGTCTCTGTGGCTGATTTGGGGTTTGTTTGAGGATTGATATGCATGCATATGATTGGTGATATATGTGTGTCTGCAAATCAATATGATTTCATTGCACGATCATGGCCTCTGTGGGACTTATTATCATCACTCATTTTAATGAGGTAGCAAGTGATGGGGCAACAAGATCACTAAGAGTAATGTTCCACTGGGAGAGTGTAAAGACTGCCACCAGATGGTTTGGTTGGGAATGACTGGAATACCAAACAGTTATGCCGTACATGCAGAACCATTTCAGCTGCAGCGATAGGTAGCATAATTTGTGCTATGCTTTCTGAAACACAGCTGAGACAGCCTATTACTGGTTTGGTAAAAAAAAAAAAAAAAAAAAAAAATACAGTTGAGGTAGCACACTCTAAATAGAACCATACTTCTGAAACACATGACATTTTCTATTTAATTGGACATATCTCTATCACATGCATGCCATAATGAGCTGAATAATTTCATGGGTTAGAAAAAACACTAGTGTAGTCCAAGGGTCTCTGTACTGAGATCTCAGCAGTGCTGACAGTAACATTTCATATTGATAACCTGCAGTACAGGAGATATATCATATAGGCAAGGCTTATCCCTGGTTTAATTTCATAGCAAATTGTTGGCTCTTTGAAGCCTTCAGTTACCACACGGTGACAGCGGAATTGGTCTATTTAATATCAGTTCCACTGTCACTAGACCCACTAGTCCTTCAGCAGCCTCAAGCCCTCTGAGATTGGAGAGGAACAAAGGGAATATGAATTAAGTTTGTAACTGAGCTGGCCCCTGGCATATGACTGAATTCAACAGTGCTTTATGCGGCTTTCATCTGATTCTGGCCTGAGAATACTTTGTCTTAATTACAATGGTAGCAGGCAGACCCAGGCTACAAAAAGATCTTGAATATAGGAAGCAGAGGTATCAGGAGAGCAAAAAAAAAAAAAGAGATGAGCTCAGACTACCACTCCCACATTCTAGATTTATAGATGGAAAATCATTCTGAATACAGAAAGACTGAAGCCCTCATGCAATCTACTGTGTCTAAAATAGCACATTTGTGTGATCTGATCTTTTCGACCCTGATCTTAAGCTGTAATAGCCCTGTTCACTTGCCCACAGAGATACACAGAGCCAACATTGCCCCCTCATGTAAAAGGCAAAAAGGACATGATTTAAAAATATTTAAAGCTCTAACAATCTGAATGCTGCGGCGTTCAGATCTTCCTCAGAGAGGTGAAAGTGGGTTTATTTGCTTGAAATACACCACCACAGCACGCTGTGCTGACACCAGAGAGTGATTCAGTCACTACACAGAGACTTGAATATGTGCAAAGAACATGAGGAGACTTGGAATAGCAATGTAATGGCCCATCCCTATCATCGAGTGGATACTGAAAAGAGTAATACTTAAAAAAAAAAAAAAGGCTCAGCTACCGGTGTGAGGATTATAATAAAACAGCAGCTGCTCAACTAGGAAACTTTTGGTACACCATTAAAATAAATGCAGAGTTGAGCTTAACTCTAAACCTTGCCATGGTTAACCTGATAAAATAGACTCCTATCATCTATCCAGCCATTTTCAATTAGACGTATGTTTGGAACATTCACACAATCGAGCCAACAAGCCACTTGACTTCTAGTGCAATCTAATTGAATTGTACATTTTAGATACGGTGGAATTTCTAGTAATGCCATAAAGAGATGTAGGCTATCCATGTGGATTTGAACGACACAAGGATACTTAGTAGAGGAAAATATTGCTATGAGTCATCCAAATCGGAAGCTTTTGCAAACCAAGCAAGTGTGCAGCCAAAGAGAAAGGACGGGCAGCAAAAAAACTTCAAACAGATTGATGAAACATCATCAAAGTGAGCGTTCCCCCTGAGCACGCTCATCCTTACTCTCCACAGACATTAGAGGCACTCCTGAAGCTGCTGTCTGTGGAATTGACAAGTGGTGCCAGGTCATGGTGTTTGATCTCAGTCATAATCATTATGATGCCCCTAATTGATACAGGTTTGTCCCCTGCTGCTGCAGGACCTGGCAAAACATTTGATCCATCCTTTCTAAAGTAAACTTGTCCGAGCGTGATGCGTCTGCCTACCTGTTTCTTCTGTCCTTGGGGCCAAAATCAAGAGTCTACAACCAGATAGCGAGACATAGGGCCCACAGGCATTTTTAAACTCTCTCTTGGTCTGATCTTCTTGTCAGAACTTGTGCTTCCTTCCAAAATAACAATTGGTTGAAAAATCAGTAAGTGCTGCCAATTTTTTGCCTATCATTCAACATTTTGCACAATTCCAAATTAGACTAACAATAAAAGGCCCAACTTTACAGGTGCGGGTTGAGGAGACACTGGGGAGGCTATAGTCCACATCATGCAGTTTAGTCTATTTGTTCTGAGTTACAATAACTGTGTCAAAACCTCAGCTAAACTACAACAGTGCAGTGTGTGAGCTGTCTGGCTTTTATCTAAAGCCATGCATGAGTCATGGCAAGTCATTTGTCATAGTGATATTAAATAGCCTAAACCTAGCGTCATAAATGATTATGACCGGTGTCAAGTCATGGTACTGGCATTACATGGGCTTTACAACACAACAGGTCAAGTTTAATATTAACATAAGTCACTTACAGTGGTGTTTGCATTACTTTGAAGGATTTGTGTCCAGTCCACTCTCTGTCCATTGCCCAGTGTTCATGCAAAAGGGGCTTATGTCGCTCCCATAAGTGGAAAGATTGGGGATGGAAACAGTTGAGGAGGGTGATGTAACACTCTGTTTGGATGGGGTGGGGGAGACAGACATTTAAAGGAGCTTACTGTGGCTGAAGCTTTCACTCTGGCTTTGATTGTCTTTGCTTTGATCTGGTTTGGGCGGCCATGTTGTGCAGTGTTATCCTGCCATAATCTCTGCCATCTTTGAAATGCTGCAGTAGAAAAGACACTGACTGGGTGTCTGTGTCTCTGCATTGCCTCGGCCAATATTTGCACCTCTCACAGTGAGCATAATTCACCTTATCTATGAGTAAAAACTGGAAAAAGATGTTCTGAGGGACCACTGATTTCATTCAAAAAGGATTCAGTGTGACTCCCAAAAGAAATTAACACATTTCTTTGAAATAGAATATACAAGTGTGACTCTGCCAAGGCAATTTAAGCGGGGCAGTTTCCTGCCACTCTTTCCAATTAGACTGTTTTTCATGGGTGCCATGGCTTGTTGATGCATCAACCTTTCACTTAATCAAATGCAACAATATTACCTTCCTTTCAGTGACTAAAAACAATGCACTACAGAGAAGCTGCTGTGTTCTTTTTTCTAGAGGGAAATTTCTGTGCACTTGCACTAGAGCAGAACTTCAAAGGGATATTGTGCATCTATCCCAAATTAGCTGCCTGTGCAACTGTCTGAGCACTTTGAGACCATCCTCTGGTGGTAAGAATACATTATCTTGTGGTTGTGAAATTACAGGCATTTATGTTGTAGTGTACCACTGAGCCTGCCAAAGGACAAAACAACTTGGATTTTTCCCCGCATGAAGCCACAATGGAGACCTGGTGCAGTCGAAGACGCTGAATAGAGACAAACCCTCATGGTTTTCAGATCAACATTCCCAGACAGACATGTACTATATGATACCTTTTGATGCCCAGAGAGTACCCAGCATGCAGCAAACACAGAGGGAGAGGGCACCAAACTGCAAATGCTGGGATCAAACCCTTGGAGCTCACAAGGGCTGTTTCACAAAAATGGGACTGAATAAAGCTTTGAGAAATTACTGCAAAACATTACCGATCCAAAGGCGAACTCTGCATACTGCTGGCTTGTTATTCTCACAATCTTGTTTTTCTTTTCTGTGACTTATGGGCTTTAAACAACTTAGCAAAAAGTGATTAAAAAAATTACCTACATGCTGCACAATCAGACAGTAGGCCTGCACAGCGGGTCATTTGAACCTCTTGACTGGGATCCAAAGAACATATTCACTGGAGTTCTATTCACTGGGTGAGCTGTCATATGTGTTGACACACACTTGGAAGGCCTTTTGCAGCTTGCACATGATTTGTATCACCTGCATGTCATTATAACATGAGCATTTACTAAACTTTAGCAGTGTGAGCAACAACAAAGACAATATCTGCAGCACACTGAAATATCTGATCAGTCTGCAGCTGAGGACAATAGAACACATGGTCTTTGGCTTGGTTTTTTTTTATCTTAATTACATAAACAAATGCATGATTAAGAATTGCAGTTGTACTGGAGCTCCACGCCAGCTGTTTGAGGCAGGCAGACACAGCTGTATACATGTGTCTTTGCACACTAAATCAAATGTCCCATTGTGCTCATCTGGAGTGAATTAGACTGAGGGAGGGAGGGGGACCTGGAGGCTTTGATATACAGAGGAGGAAATGGGTAATGTCCTGGAACCACATGCAACATCCTAATAGGAGCTGGTGATTGATAATAAAGAGATAGCCAGATCATCTCTTTCTTGCAACGAGTCAGCTTTTCTTTGTCTTTAATCACCTCACAACACTGGAGTAGGACAGTGTGTGACTGAATAGTTCATTTTTTAAATTTTTTCCAACTTTCTAAACAAAGAATCTTTCCTGCAGCAACAGTCTATTGTCTTGCTGCAGGCGGCATCAAACCCTCTCACCCCCATACCAACAAGACCTCAGAAAACACTGCCTGTTTTTAAAAGGGAATAAGGGGGAGGCATATGATTGTACAATCCCCGCAGTGATGACCTTGAAATGGGAGAAGTGAGCTCACCATTGTCAGGTTGTCGGTTTGAATCCCAGTAGAAGTAAAGAAATTTAGGGAGCTAAAGAAAACTGGAAACTAGGGAGTTGCAAATATCACACACTCCACTTCTTATAAATTCTGTTGATGTGCTCTTGAGGAAGGCACTCAAGCCCCAACCACAGGAGTGGAGTTGGTCAGTGGCCAACAGAGGAAATCTGTGGTTGTACTAGGCAGCTCCTGTATGTGAATGTGTAGCTGGGCGTGTCTGAAAAAGAGCCACTCTGCCCAATATTCCTTGCCTGGGCAAATAAAAGTTTTAAATAGAATTAAAAGTTTTTGTAAATAAATGAACACTGAGGTGTGGCTGTATGGGGAAAAAAAGCAACACAAACACACACAAAAAACCCAAAACATTATTATTGTTGCTGTGATAGCTCAGCGAATGTGTTTGGCAGAAATGATGCGACATTCTGCATATGACTGGGCTGCTTCAGTTAAGTCTAAACAGACCAAAACCGAAACCAGGAATATAGCTTTTCATTCATTCATTTAAGGGCATCAATCATTCCCTTTGAAGCACAGCCGACCCTGTTTGCAAGGAACATAAGAAAGCCAATATGGAGAGCAGCTGGTCAGTTGGGATGAACATGGCATGCTGTTTGCTGGATGAATAGAGAAAGAAAGGAAAAATGAGGAGATTAAAGAGTGAAAACAGATGACCTTCATCTTCAATAACCAAACCATCCACTTCACAGTCTTCCACACATTTTTATGAAAAAAAATCATAAGCATGCTGCAATTATATTGGAGTGGCATACTCAAAGATGATGAAAAACACAAAAATGCATCTTCTTTGGACAATTCTTTGAAAGCAACCCTAGGACATTTTTGTCAGAAAACCCGCCGAGAGAAGGCTCTCTGTAACACTAAAATTCACAGGTGTACGAGTGTACCTCTGATACAAATGCAATGTAATTAGGCCTACAGAACACAGGGCACAAAAACTCAAAACAATCAGGTTCAATCGAGAAATTTCGAGCCCCATGACTCAAGGAAAGAGGCAGCTGCAGGGTTGCATCACAAATTACCTGGAGCAGAGCATTGCTGCCCTCTGCTGTGGTGCTGCACAACTACCACGCAGGGTCTGCCTGTCAACCTGGAAAGTGCATCAGCAGTATCGACCCACAAAATTTAAATTACACTGTCCACAATGTCTGATAGGAGGGCTCTTAATTAGAGGTTACTATGAGCTTGGCCACCATCTGAACAGATGATTGCCATCTTGGCCCAAATTTGCTGCTGTGAATGTAAGTGTTCAATTACACACCATGCCATTTAGAGGCTGACATGATGCCGTTTAGGTCAGACCTAATTTGGAGCTATCCACTACATGGTGAGTGAGCAGAATTTTGGATAAATTTTCATTCTCTTTTTCACTTGCTTCCTCTCTATGAATAATGTATTCTGACTCAGACTCTGACTACTAGTGGTAGCAATAGTATTAGGCAGTGGGCATTAGGAGTATATAATGTATATACATTTAAGCATAGAGGCGCGCAAAATAAAAAATCATGCAATTAATGAAATCCTCATTACATTCACTGCTTTTTTTCCCCCCATATTTTTCGATGTTTCACTATTTTTTCAGTATATGAAAAGTCACAATTCTTCATGTAATTTTCAATGTATTTATATTCTATATTAGTGTATATATTCAATATATATTCATGCTATTTATAATGTTATATACAAATTAATTTATTAACTTTCTTAAATATATAAGTAAATGCATAAGAGTAAATAATTCAATATATTCACAGTTCATATAGGAATATATATGTATATTTTGCAGTAGTCATGGTGTGAGAATATTTATGGGTTATCAGGAAGCTTGTGCTGAACTGAAAGGCCAAAAATGTAATCCTCTACAGCACAATGTGTCTTCAAGGTAACAGAAAGCCTTTTTCTACCCCACGGTCCCAAATAATGTTTAATATTAATTTTTACGCATAGTAATGTTTAATGACATGTTTGAGAACAACCCAGGAAGGTGCTGCAGGCGATGCGGCAGGACGGGAAGCAGGCGAGCAGGAGTACATGGCCCGCTGGACAGCTGGGGCAAACTGCAGCAGGCATGCATTTCCTATTTGGCTAATTTAAACAATAAGAACGGTACCAGCCTGTAAAAAATATGTTAATGTGCATGAACCTTTCAAGGTGCATATTTAATACATTTTTTAATTAGTTTTTGTTTTGTTATATGTTAGTAAGGCCATTTTTGTTTTGTTGACTCGGAGCAAAGTTATGCAGCTCAGGGTACTTTTCAGGGCAATGTCATGCTCAGTGCAAATCAGGTTACATGACCTGATCAATACACTAATCAATGTTGTTTTGTTTTGTTTTTTTGTATGAAATGGTACTCAGGAAATGGACACAAAACTGTTCTATGTGTCCTCCCTTCTGTCAGATATTTAGGAGAGTGAGCTGGAGAACACAAGTGATACATGCTCTAAGAAAATGAATTGATGCAAAATGTCATTGTTTCTACTGTTTTCATTAAATAAATATTATGGAAATGTTATGGAAATACATCATTTACTTGCCTGTTTTGGTACCCTCACTGAAGCAACAAAATCATTTGGGGTATTAGATGGTGCAGATAAAATAAATAAATAAATAAATAAATAAATAGTAAATGATTGATTCATTTTCATGGGTCACATAGAAGATTTAAAAAATGGCAGATTTTTTTTTTTTTCATGGAAAACCAAAATTTGTACAGTCGAGGGTTAAATTAATTTTTGTCAGAAAATATGACAAAATATCACTGTTCAGTCATTCATTTCTATAGGGAAAAACCAATGTCTTCAAAAGTATTAAAATAATAAAGATCTAGGAGTATTCACACAGCCATTCAGTTTAAATGTTAAAAGAAATTTAGTACTAAGTCAGTACCTCACAAAACACACTAAGTGTGGGCAGGCGCCTCCCATCACACATTTTGTTGAGGTAGGCCCGTCATCCCTCCAGAAGGCTGAGCAGTAACTTCTGTGCTGCCAGACCCAACCCTCTCAACATGAAACACAGCTGTATGGCTATACATATTCACCCACATCATCCTGTGGGCTGGCTATGGGCAAAACCCTGGTTAACAACATTTCACAATATAATCTGTAAACTGCACATTGAAAAAGGCCATTCAGCGGCTCAGAGCAGCGACTGGCACTTGGAGTCTTCTCAAGGAACTCACTCTTTTTATTTAGTGCACTAAAAAAGAGCCTTTCGTTTAGTTCTCATTTGGCTCTTTATCAAGTTATACTTCCAGTTGAAAAAAAAAAACAAAAAAAAACAACAACAATAAAAAAGTGGTTTGATTTTGCATCCTCTGTGTGCGTGTGTGTTTGTGTAGGGTGAGTGTGACCACTCTGTCACAGTGCGTTGTCTCGCTTGTCAGTTTTGTTTTAGTTTCGTTTTGTTTTATTAACTACTAATTATCCAGTGATTCTGAATACAAATAGGTTACTTAATCCTTAAAAAGATGATGATGTTCTAATGCGATAAAAAAAAAAAAAACTCTTTCTTTTGATTTAACTGAATATGAGATGTTAAATTGGCCGTAGCAATGGAAATTAATAAGAACCATGGACCACAACATGTTGGTGTAGATAAAATAACAACTACTTCTATAATATTACAACTATGTCTATGATAAGACTGGACTACGATAAATAGTTGCACAGCTGATATAATATGTAATAATATGTATTCAAATTCTGCCTATATTATATTAGTCCGCTTATCAAACACTGCCATGTATGCACACACACACACACACACACACACACACACACACACACACACACACACACTTTTCATCACAGTCAATGTGAACTTGCCAAAACAATCCATTTGATCACTGTGCTTTGGTGAAATAAAACACTGTAGATGAATTTAGGTTTGGCAGTTTTGATCCTATACAGCTTATAGGCATTTTCTGTAAAACTAGAGAAGAGATGGTATGATTTCAGCTGTGTGTGTGTGTGATCTAACAAGGCAACAGCTAACAAGGCCAAAACAATTGGCCTTGTTAGCTGCGTTTGCGAGTGGCATGCATGGTCATGCACCACTTCAAATTTAAAAGAGTGAGGATAATCACAGGGAATCCAATTTCCCTGCAGCACTAATAAAGCACTGGGGTATTCAATGGTATGGTCATCATGACAAACACAAGGAGCTACCACGGTGTGCAGGGGACAATTCTGTGTTCAAACAGAAAGCATGAACCAAGCATAAGAGGCTATCTATAAGCTATCTATAAGATGCACAATACAGACAAAAGTTTTAACATTATCTGGGTAAGAGTCATGAGGGCCTAATCCAATTTCCCTATCACTAATAGAGCAGTAAAATGTTATTTCTCGTTTGTTTGCTAATTTTGTAGCTTGGCTCTTAAGTAATTCATTGATCCTGATTCAGGTTGCTAATTGAAACGGCAATATTCTGTATATTTTTGAAACACACTTCCCCATATATCACATAGGCTATAAACTGTCTCATTTGTTGCAACTGCTAAGTGACATGCATTTTTAGTAATGAGCTAATAATGAATGTAATAATGAACTCAGACCTGGTGAGAATAAACTCACTTATGTTTTAACTTTAATTTATAGCAGTACTTTAGTGGGGGCATTTGATGGGTTCCAGGCCGACGACTATTAAAAAGACACGTGCACATACTGGCAGCAATGGTTTGGCTGTGTAACTGTCAGGCTGGTACAGCAGGCAGATAGTTAGTATGTTCACATTTTAATTTGGCAAACTTTTAAATCAGAAAATATCAGGTTGTTGTGTGTGCAGCTGCCAGAATCGGTATTAAGCTCATGAAGATCTGAAATTATAGTGGATTCCATCAAAATCTCATAGAAACAGGAAAAAGAAACAGGAAAAAAAAACTGCAGGCGATGAAGAGAGTCTCTAGCGTGATCCAATTGTTTAGTGCAGTCACTCAGTGTGATTTCTGCCACTTATGTGTCCAAATTATGTGCACAGGAAGCTAACCTGTTTTGACAAGCTAAAACACTTCATGAATGAAGTAGCTTGGTTTACTGAAATAGGCCTACTTAAAGTGTTACACACAAAAAAGCGGGATTATGAATGAAGAGATATGGTGCTCACTTTTCCAAAGCTTTATAAAGAATGATTTGCAATAATAGACAATATGCAATGAATCTATAATATTAAATAAGATCAAATATACACTACTCACAAAAAGTTAGGGATATTTGGCTTTCGGGTGAAATTTACGGAAAATGTAAAAAGTTCACGCTACAGTGATATTATATCATGAAAGTAGGGCATTTAAGTAGAAGCATGCACTGGTGATTTCCTCATCTCAAACAATTTCTTGAAACAAAAGCCAACAACAGTGGTGAGTATACCACAACAAAAAATGTCAATGTCTCAATAACTTGTCATGTGCCCTTGAGCATCAATTACAGCTTGACAACGACGTCTCATGCTGTTCACAAGTCGACTTATTGTCTGCTGAGGCATGGCATCCCACTCTTCTTGAAGGGCGGCCCTCAGGACATTGAGGTTCTGGGGTACAGAGCTCCGAGCCTCTACACGGCGACTCAGCTGATCCCATAGGTTTTCTATGGGATTCAGGTCTGGAGAAAGTGCAGGCCACTCCATTTGAGGTACCCCAGTCTCCAGCAGCTGTTCCCTAATGATGCGGCCTCGATGAGCTGGAGCATTGTCGTCCATGAAGATGAAATTAGGCCTGTGTTGTTCATGCAGGGGCACAATGACTGGATTAATGATGTTATTCAGGTAGTATGGGCTTGTCACTGTACCATTCACAAAGTGTAGGGCAGTTCTGTACTGACTAGACACACCTGCCCACACAGTAACACCACCACCACCAAAGGCTCGTCTGGTGACAACAGTGGCTGATCCTTGACGTCTCCAACATCGTTGGTGGCCATCATTTCTGCTCAACATGAATCGGCTTTCATCAGGGAACAGCACTGAGGCCCACTGGTCCCTTGTCCAGCGTAAATGCTCCTTGGCCCATGCAAGACGATGACACCTGTGCCTGGTGGTGTGGTCAGGTACCCTTGCAGGTCGTCAAGCACGCAGACCATACTGATGTAAATGTTTTTGAATGGTCTGACGTGACACTTGGGTGCCTCTCACCTCCCTTAAATGTACCTGGAGTTGAGTGGCATTCATCATCCGGTGGCATTCATCATCCGGTTCCGCAGGGCACTGTTCACAATGAAGCGGTCATCAGTGTGGGATGTGGCCAAAGGACGTCCACTTCTATGCCTTTCTGTGACTCTTCCAGTCTCTCTGTATCTCTGTTGCAACCTGCTGATGACACTCTGTGACACTCTAAGCTCAGTGGCCACTTCTGTCTGAGAACATCCTGTTTGAAGCCTCGCAATGGCGAGGTGCTGCTGATCAATTGTTAGGTGTCGTCTTGGTCTCATGATGTCAAAATGTGAACAGCATAATGAGGAGGACTGTTTAAATACCAATTCTAATTGAACCAGGAAATTTATTGGTCGATTCATGGATCAAACACCTGTTGTGAATTTTGCCGTAAAACTCCTTGTTAGAGAACAGCAACTTGTGCACAAAGTACTGAAACATTGAACAGTTGGACATGTGCATTCAAAAGTTTACAGAAGGTCACATTAAGTTCACCTGTAAAGGTTATAATGCATTTTAAGTTCATCCTGAAATTTCACCCGAAAGCCGAATATCCCTAACTTTTTGTGAGTAGTGTATATGTATATAACACTGCCCTCATTCAATTCCTGATTTGCACTATTATCTCCACAGGGGGCAGTGGTGTAGTGGAGGGTTACACACAGGTATACCCTCCTCTTTTTCTGGCAATTTACAGTCTACAACCTACCCTCCTCAGCCAAAAAGTAATTCAAATATATAGAAGAGTATATTCAGTTCCTATGTAGTGATCTACCCATCTACTTAATAGTATAGCCACCTCATCAACAACCGCCACACCACTGCTGCATGGGATCATGTGTTTGGTTGTGTGTGTGTGTGTCTGTATTTGTGTGTGTGTGTGTGTGTGTGTGTCTGTCTGTGGCTAATCCCGCAAACCACTGGGCCTATCAGCCTAAATTTTTTCTGCACAGTCATGACTGTACCATAAAGACCACCTCATGGTTGTGGTGATTCAAAACCTCTGAAAAATGTTTTTTCTTGCTCCTGCCACTACCTCTTCCCTCTCTTAATTCACTGTCTAGCTCACTTGATCATGTTCTGTTTTCGCACCCTCTCTCTCTCTTCTCATACTACTGGGCCTAAGACTTTTTTTTTATCCTATTGTGGCTGTGTTCGCTGTGATGACGGGTGAAACAATGCAGGACGTGTAATGCATTTTCTGGGCGAATTTATAAAACACACTGCTGATGGACAAAAGCAGCAGAGCACAGGGCAGACAAAAACACTGTAAAAAGTATCAGAGGCTGATGTAATCTGTCAAAATCTGGGGTTAAAACAGGTTAAAAAGCCTGATGCTTCACAAATGTAAAAAATGACATATTTAGGCCTAACCTCAATAGCTTTAAATGCTCACAGGCTATTTCAGTACATGAACAGCAGATCTTATTTTGAATGAGATCAATATGAACAACTATTTTATGAAGTACATAACTTACATGAATGCTAAGTATGAATACAGAAACAGTAGAAACAGTAGCCTCCATGCAGTAGTGGAGTTTTGCTGCCTGCTGTCACGAGAGCCACAACTAAAACGCAGTCTAGCTTATTAGTGTTTCTTTACCTAAGGAAAACTGGATGATGTCACAAGCATGCTACGAACAGCAGCGTGCACATCGAGACAAGCTGGTAACCTGAGCAAGAATGAAGATTAAAGCCTCAAAATCAATGAGCCTGTCACAATAATCTCACCTTCATGGTAGGAGGGGAAGTGGTGCCGGCACTAACAGAGCAACCCATCTGAAGACTTTGGAGGGATTATACTGCAGACCTACCAGACAGGAACATGGGGAAGATCATTACTCAGCAACTCACTAATGGCTTGGGAAGGATAAGCAAAAGCCATTTGCCAGGAAAATGCAGGATGTGGTGCCACCAGTCCACTTTGTGCCAGCAGGTAATGTGGTTTCTGAAGATGTGCGAGGTTGTAGCATGAGCAAAATGGATGCCGAGGCTGGTGTATTTGGGATCAGTCTGTGAAGAGTGCTGAGGCCCGAGTGTGAACATGTAGGATGTGGCAATGTATTTAATTTGTAATGTGATGTAATATTACCCCATGACACTGGGTGGCGCATGGTTGAGGCAGAGGCTGGCAACAGGGCATTTAAAGTTCATTGCCAGTTATCACAGGTGTTGCTAATCTGAATGAAGCAAACAGTTTTTGACCGTGCTCGGTCTACATGGATTTTGTTTTGAGTATATTTGATTTTTTATTGTACTGAAACTTATTGGAAGTGGTGGACACCACAAATATGGACATTGGGAAAAAATATATCACATGTTTTGAGAACACAATTGAGTACATGTCTAAACAATTAAGAATAATTAGCAAACAGTAGCGACTCAAATATAGGACTTAGTCACCAGAGGGAGACTCAATGAGAGGTAGACAGAGCAATGACCAGGCTGCAGCATCTGAAGGAAAGGAAAGAGCTGGTGGGCACAGAGGTAGCAAGGATGGAGGAGGAGAGATACAGGTCTGTAATAACACCAAGGCAAGCCTTAGAAACATCCTTGCAGGGTTTGAATTAGCACTGGCCCAGAGCTGATTTAGGCAGCAACATGCCCTGGTGCTCAGGAAGCTGTCAGAACTGTTATAGACGAAGAGGTAGGAAGGGAATCTGGGATGGCCACCCCGAAGTGAGGATGTCCAGGGAGAAGTTGTCTTTATCAGGCAGGGAATAGGAGTTGGTGTTCAAACAAGAAGACCCCTGCTGATTGAGCTGACAGTTCCTTGAGAGGAGGGACTCAACGCTGCTCCTGAGTGGAAGCAGCTGAAGTGCTGTGAGTTGGTGGCAGAGTGTGAGGAGTCTGGTTAGACTGTCACCATCTATGGTGTAAAAATTGGTTGTAAAGGACTTGGGGAAACCTTGCTTAAGGGTCTCAGAGCAACAAGAGCCCTGAAGACAGCAGTAAAAGACCTGGCTGAGGAGGTGGGAAAAAAACAGTTTCTGTTTTTAGCTGAGGAGGTGAGACAGGACTCTGGGGAGCGAGGAATACCAAGATGAAAGCCAGCAGCAGGGGGTGGCGGGGAGACGCCCCTGCCATTGCTCTGCCACCAGGAGATGTGCCAGGCGAGGAATGGTGGTTCCAGGCTGCTGACCATACCTGTCAAGTATCCCGTTTTGGCCGGGATTTTCCCGTATTTTACCCTCCTTTCCCGGCCCCCTCCCGTATTAGTATTTTCCCGTAAATTTCCCGTATTTAACCTGCATTTATTATAAAATAATACCCCGGGGCGAGCCGCCCATTCCCAGTCTGACGTCTGCCACCCGCTACAGTATGTACTGTAGGTGGCAGTTGTCGCGAGGTTAGTGTGACATTGTCAGAGAAGAGTGAAAATTGACCTCCGAAACTGTCAAGGTAAATAAACATCCCGTGTCTGATTAAAAGGACCAAAACGTTTTTTAGTTAAATGGAAGACATGATGACTGTATTTGAACTATTGATTTATAATGATGTCGGGCCATGCCTGTGTATTTCAACGTGATGACGTGCATACCGGGGGTTACCCCCCCCCCCCCCGACACAAAAATCTCCCGGATTTTACTACTCAAATGTTGACAGGTATGCTGCTGACTCTGCTGATATAAGGCGCTGATGGAGGTAACATCAGGCAGACATGCCCAGCTGGCTAATAACCATCTCTCTCTAGAATACATCTCTGACATTAAATACTCAGAAATCTGGACTGTAGACACACAATACTGCAATTTCACTCCATGTAAAACAGTATTTAAAAAACATGCATACACGTAAAAAGGGGTATTATAACTAAAGATAGCACACTCACTCAAGCTTTTATCAAGAATGAAGCAAGTAGTGAAGAGATCAGGAGCTCCCCCTCCTGGATTTCAGCGGAGAAAACCAACCGATTACCCATGACAGGTTTCACCTTCAAGAGTTAACAAAATCAACAAAGGCTCAGTATTTTATTGAATAAAAACATTAAGATATTTGTAAACATTATAAATAACCTGTATATTTTTTGTATGGAAGTTTACTTTTACATCCTTCTAAGGACTCTACAGGTGGGTGGGTGTATTTTAGAGGTAGCCGACATATATGGTAAGTGAATGTTTCAGCCTTATATTTTTTAAATCCTCTATCACACCATTAATACTTATAATTTACTATTCAACTGTTTTATTTATTTATTTATTTAATTATTATTATTATTGTTGTTGTTGTTGTTGTTGTTGTTGTTATTACACATGCTTTTGTTATTTTTTTATAATAATATTGTTGTTGTTGTTATTTATACATTTCTGTGACAACTCTATTTCCAATCTATTACGAAGTCCCATTTGGCTAGTAGTGCCTTTTTTCATATAAATACCTAATGATTATTACTATGGATAATTTTACCTATCTTTAATGATCTAGCCTTTCAGATTGGAATAGTAGTTGGAATTCAAACATTACCACTAGCACACGACATAAATTAGACATCTAGATACCACTTAAAGGTTGAATAATAATAATAATAATAATAATAATAATAATAATAATAACTATTTCTGATGGAAATTATTTTAAAAAAAAAACGAAAAATGACTACTTTCTATAAGCAAAAAAGTGTCTAGGAAAACTGAAAAAACAAAATACTAAAATCTGAAATTGTCACTGAGAATAGTTACCAGTTCTGTCTGTCAACACATACAGTAAATGCTGTTTAATGTGCAATAGCGCCGTGTAAAAGTTGGATTACACAGTAAAGACAAAACAAACAAAAAATATGTAATGACTAGTAAAGTCAGGCGAATGAATGCTCAGATGTCAATGCATATCAGCGAATTCAATCGTGATGTGCCAAAAAGAAAAAAGAAAAAAGACAAGAAAAAAAAAAAACGCGGAAGGAAGTCAAGTTTGGTATCTTGACACAGACATCTGCGGCCAATCCACAGCGACGGGGAGCGCAGCTCAGGGGGAGAAGCACAGAGTGACCGCTAGCTTCATGTCAACCATACACACAGCACTGAACTAGCAGCAAGAGCGGGGATATTTCACACAGACAGAGAGAAAGAGAGAGAAGGGGAAGGGATTTTGGATTGAATCCCTTTACATTTGAGTCTCCCTGTGTGTATATCCTTTTTTTATGCATCGAGGTTAGCAGTTTGAAGAAGGAAAAGCTCGGGAATACCAGCAGCTGTAGTAGCTAGCCACCGCCATCTCTCGCAGTCTGAGCGATCGCCGTGTCTTCCATACCATGGGAAACGCTGCCACCGCCAAGAAGGGCAACGAGCTAGAAAGCGGTGAGTTTTTTGGCACATTTGCTTGTGTTTTTTTTTCTTCTTTTTTCAATCGTGTATTTACATGTGTGTTGTCGCTTACCAAGCTCCCACAAAGTCGACAGTTAGCCCGCTAACGCACAAACTGGCAAACGACTGACTGTGCTAACTGGCAGCCTCGGTGAGGCAGGGGAGGAGGGCCACCATCCCCCGCACCTTCATCCCACCAGCCGAGTAAACATGAGCAAATTAGTGGATCTAAAACAATCATGCAACGAGGTGGTTCTGTTTTCTCATCTCATCCACATGTAAGTGTAGTTGACGGCCTAAGTTAGCTAGCAGGGGCAGCGAAGTGGACCCCTTTGGTTGTTGTCATTGGGATATCTTGGCTGTAATGTTAAGAGGGGGCACTGCCAGCGTGAACCTTGGCAGCCTTTGGAGAGCCATAAAGCAAAGTGTAGCGTTACATAGCACGTCGGTGAATGCACATTTTGTAAAGCCTGCGGAGGAAATGACAGGCTGGATCGCCAGGAAAGTCAAGCTTGTTGACCAGCTAGCCCCGGCTAACGCTAGCTGTGGTGGGGGATTAGCCCTCACAAGGCCCTGTCACTCCACTGCCTCTTGATGGTAGCCTCCCTGGCCTGCATACACACATACACATACACACATACACACACACACACACCGAGCCGTGCAGTCGCTCCCTTTGGAAACCTATGGCTAATGGCTAAACATCTCCAGCTAGCACCAGCGAGCATCCCATGCATCCGACGCTGTGGTGTCATCCCCAACTAAGATGAATAACAACCAAGAACAGGTTTTTTTTTTTTTTTTTTTTTTTTTTACTCTCATGTTTGATCTTCTGGCAACAGCCTCTTGTGTTGCATGCAAACCCAGTTTTATCTGTTAGACGCAAACTTTGATGGCGATCTAAATTCTGCAGAAATAAACCGCAAAACCTATAGGGAGATGTTATAAATGATTATTCATTCCTGCTCGAAGTATACTGTGTGGGTCTGTTTTCAGCCCTCAGCCCTCACCGCCACATTTTATTCTTGCCTACATAAACAAAGCTTTCCCTCCGTGCAGCAGCACAGTGACCAAATATGGTGAGGAAATGACAAATGCCCTCTTTCCATTCATAAAACTGAGCCCTACTACCAAGTCTTCCCAACATGCATGCAAACACTTGGAAGTACCTCCCTCGTTTTTATTTAGAAGCCTTTTTAATCTTGCTGTGATAAAGATCCACCTAGGCCCACTTCTCACACACTGTTTGTCATTGACTGGGGCAGCTTGTCATCAGACCTTCGTCAGAGGATAAGGGGTATTACAAGCTTTGAAAGGTTTGACGTAACTCGGCCTAGGCCAGAGTTAATTTCCAGTTGTATACTTTGATGTATGCAGCCGATGATAAATGAACACCCAGTGTGATAAATCAGAAATTTTTTTGTGTGCCTAGCTGAGTTGCTAACCTTAAGGCAGCGGTTCCCCTCTGCTGTGTCTGCTGAATTAACTATGCAGGCTTAAAGTGAATCGAGCTGTTTGTATTCTCAATTTGCAGCCGAAATATTCCCGGCACTTGCGCGTACTCCTCTTAAAAAAAAATGCAGGGGTCTATCTGTAGTCACGCAGTTTGTTTAAGGTAGTGTCGTTTTATGATGCTGTGAATGTATTCCTCCGTGATTTATTGAGTTACTGAGAGAGACCAGGCGCAGTGAGCGGTGCCAACCCAGAGACACTCAGGGAGACAGAGATGATCAGATCAGCAATAGCTCCCATATGCCAAAGTATTTCTTTCGAGTGTGGTTATGATCCCGAGATTCCCAGGCTTCGGCTGGCTGTTAAACCCGTTTAAGCTGACACTGTGCCCTGAGCTGCAGATTTGTCTAGAGTGTAGCTGCTCTCACAAGACGACCTGGTTACCTATATATGGTACCTGTGTGTACTGTGTATCACTTCCTGTCAGCCACCCTCGCCTTCTGTCAGTGTCCGCTATGGAAAAGTTAATACAGTCCGACTTGAGTAGGGAGGTAAACAGTTGTCATCACACCTGTTTCATTTCATTATGCCCATGCATTTCATTCCAGAAACTAAGGTAACAGGACAGACTACCATAATTCTCCCAGGTAATGCGTTATTCTCTATATTGCCTTCAGGAAGAGCTGGCCAGTTGTGCCAGCCATGGGACAGTTTCATTTGTTCTCTCAGGTATCGGAAAAACCCTTGTGCAATGTACATACAGAACAACTTCCTATTTTTCTCCAGCCAAGATGGCTTTGATTGGACTGGAAGTATGTAGTCACTGTTTAAGTCATTTCAATCAGTTTCATATAATTCATCATAATTTCAAAGCCACCTCAGGGAGTGCAGTTTGGGCATACAAGCCAAGGCTTCCACTTTGAAGTCTCACGATATGGTTTGAATGTCCCCCCCCACCCCCTCAAGTATTCAGTGTTTGTAATCATCTTGATCTGAACTGATATGCACGACCGAATTTCTGTCACATGGCATTTTGACATACCTGTTCTGTCAATCTCCGACACTGCCACAGTAGACAGTCAGTCTGCATTTGAATTCCTCTAACCACACAATGTCAACTGTGTTTCATTTCTTTCTGCTTGTTGTTTTATTCACTACATATTCTTCATGTTTGTTGTTGATCTGATATACTTGTTGTTAAGTACATAAAATCTATCTATCTCTCTCTCTGTCTTTTTTCCGTATCATCCCATCCGTGTGGGTGATTGTTCCTGCAAATCCTTGGTGGTCAATAGAGACTTTTGGTATGATATTTCTTCCAAAAGATGACCAAAATGGCAGAACGGCATTGGTCACACTGTGATAACTTGCTAGATATGCTTGCTAGTTTATTGTGTGCTTTGATAATAAATCAATGTTTTTGTCATCCACATTCTGTCATTCTGGATATCTGCTGTCTGCTGTGTTTCCCATGTAATGTTGGTTTGTCCTTGGCTATCATTTTAATGCTGTGTGAGTCTCATAGCCTTCCCTAAAACAGTTTCTTAGTACAGAAAATGATGCACAAGAGCTCGTTGTTCAGAGAGATCTCGCTTGCGATTTTGGAGTGATTTTTCTTCCCTCTCCCCTCTGAATTACTAAATTACAGAAAAAAATATACTCACGGTCTCTTGGCATCATTTCTTACTAATTTGCCTGTCTTGTATGTGGTTGTTTCGTGTTTGTGTTGTGTCTTACCTTTTAGAAATAAAAGATGTGATATTTTGAATATCCCATTTAATATTCTCCACAGATGAGAGTTTGACTTTGCCCTTGTTCTCCTCCATTGATTTACAATTTAATTTCCATGCAGTTTCTCCCTTTTCCCCTCCTCTAGTACTATAGCATTGCCAGTTCCATTCAAAAACCCGAATTTATTTATCAAGAAAATAATCACATTGTACTGCAAGTTAAATAGTGTATGTTAACTATATCTCTCTGTCCTTTTTAGTGAAAGAGTTTCTAGCCAAAGCCAAAGAAGACTTCTTACGGAAATGGGAATGTCCACCACAGGTGAGGGCGATGAAAAACCGTGTAGTTGAAGTTAACGTTTGAGCTGCATCCACAAAGTTGGCGAACATACTCTATTCTTTCATTTTCGCAGAGCACAACGTGCCTAGATGACTTTGACAGATTAAAGACCCTGGGCACCGGCTCATTTGGAAGAGTCATGCTGGTGAAACATAAAGGAACAGAGCAATATTTTGCCATGAAAATACTGGACAAGCAAAAGGTCAGTGGCGATGTACTCTTTGCTTAGCAGCTTATATTAGGTTTTATGGAATTTAAAAAAAATACTCAATAATGAAGTGTGCTGTGGAGTTTTTGGTTTTTGTGCAAGTGTGCAGTGACATTAAATCAGCTGAGTTATTCATTATTATGGTTGATATATGACCTTTTTTTTCTTATAAATACAGCCAAATGTTGAGCTCTTTCCAAAACTGACATTATAACTTGTTGTTGCTGTGATCTGTGGTTTCTCTTTGTGAAAGGGTGCAACTAAAAAAAAAAAAGAAGTTAAAATCTGCTCTTCCTTTTGATTTCTGCTGCCTTGCTGATGTTCCGTTGCGAGCATATGTGATAAAACAGCTTATCAGTTTTCCACTTTTTTATCTGCTAGGTGGTGAAACTCAAGCAGATAGAACACACATTAAACGAGAAGAGAATATTACAGGCTGTGAGCTTCCCCTTCCTTGTCAAACTTGAATATTCATTCAAGGTATAATCTTTTTTTTTTTTTTTTTTGCATACAATTATTGGATTATTTGTTTTACCCAGTCATTATCTAGGTGTTAATACCATTTTACTTTTCTTAGGACAACTCCAATTTGTACATGGTGATGGAGTATGTTCCAGGGGGAGAAATGTTCTCACATCTAAGACGAATTGGAAGGTTCAGGTGAGTGTTACTCTCTACCAGTCGTCATCAACTTATTGCACAATAAATAGGACAATGTTTTCCCAAGGAATGTGCCCTTCATTTAATCAGTTGTTTGCTGCTCGTTTGTTCTGTGCATCTATCTCCACTGATTATTTGTTTTGTTTTGGACAACTATGAACGTAATTGTCTCCCTCTCACCAGTGAACCACACGCACGGTTTTACGCCGCCCAGATAGTGCTGACATTTGAGTACCTCCATTCACTAGATCTCATATACAGAGATCTGAAACCTGAGAACCTTCTCATCGACCATCACGGCTACATTCAGGTGTGATATGACTTGATTAACGAATACATAGTAACACTGGGTTCTGCTGTCAACACTTTGCTAATGTGCGGGGGTTTTTTTTGTTCCTGATTCCCAGGTGACAGACTTTGGATTTGCCAAGCGGGTAAAAGGCAGGACCTGGACGTTGTGCGGGACACCGGAGTACCTGGCACCAGAAATCATTCTCAGCAAAGTATGGAGGTCCTATATTGTTGAGCCTGGTTAAACGTGTGAACGGATAGATCTGCATATTTTCCTTAGTATTGAAAGCAATAGTCCACCCTGAAACATATTTAGTATTGGTTTAAAAAAAAAAAAAAATATTGGCGTTGCACCATACAGTTTCAGGCCCACCTTAATATTTGCCAGCCTATTTATTTTATTCCCCTATATAACTGGTGGGATGTACCAAATATGATATCATGTCAAGTCTCTCCAGTGCAGCCACAAGTAAGTTTGATAACAAAAAATGTTAGGCCACATAAAACAGAGGTACCTTGGCAGTAAACGTTTTGGTGTCAGCTCCTTATAATCAAAGAGCAAGGGATGCTTCCCAGACTCACCATTTTGCACTGATTTTCAGCAATCCTACAGGGAGAGGAGGCAGATAGAAGAGATATTAATTTCTCTGACAGTAGCCCAGACCTAGGCTAGACCAAAATGCAATGCAGACATAACGTTCTGTGTTTTGAGCAAAGGCCAATTTATATTTCTGCATCAAAATGCCTCTAGCTATGCAGTGGGTGCCCATGGCTCCTGTGTCTGTGTGTGCACCAGAGCTGTACCTGAATCAGAAGGTCCACATTTCAATCAGATTCAGGCGTTCAGTAAGATTTTTAAAATGGATTTAATCAATTTAAAAGTTAAAATGTTGATAGACCCAGTAAGTAGTTAATAAAGCAATTATAATCACTCATAATCAAATGCAACAGGGCATTTAAAATCTAAAACAGCTGCATACAGATTTTAAGTGCTGGCCAGTTTGACTGACCAAAGTGTTTTCCTTGAATTTTTTTTAGGACAGTGATATATGGAATGCATATTTTCAATAGCAGTAGTGCTGTTTAATTACTATAGAATTATTATAGGAATATTGTAGACAGTGGTGTGTGTGTGTGTGTGTGTGTGTGTGTGTGTGTGTGTGTGTGTGTGTGTGTGTGTGTGTGTGTGTCTTGCTCTGCAACCATGTGACTCTGTCACTGTCATCATAAAGGCCTATCATTTGGTTTATTTTAGTATTGCAATGCACATTTTCTCAAAAAAGAAAGAAAAGACAATGAATGCTTGACTTTTCAGTCGACTGAAAAGGGGGTTTATGATGGATGATTTGATCATCAAATTTCGTCGTAGTAACCTTGAAGTGCCATTAGACTGCAAGAACAGTGATGGCTCTGTTTGGGTGCCTCGCAGTTCTTTCACTGTGTTAATGGTTGATTTCCACTCATAACATGGAGCTGGCTGAAGAGAGACAAGTTGAGATAATTCAGATATGTTGGACATTTGTTGGACACCTCATCTCTAATTATTAAGATAGCTTGATGTCATGAAATAAATGTCCACAAATATCTCAAACCATCAGTTTGGATACGATGAATGTGTCCGACAGTGGACTCTCTTTCAGAGAATGTAAACACAGCTGCTTCCATTTTGTCGGTGCTTTGTTTGCATGGAATTAATAAAAACTTGACACTGCCAGTGTTTCATTGACCTGCACACAGAGTATAAATATAATCAGCCTTAAGCGGGCAATCTCACTTTTTCCCAAGTGGGAAAACTGACTCTGCTATCACTGCTGTTGCCCTCTTCACCTACAGATATAATCCACAGCTGAATGGAATGGGTTCACACCTGTTCTCTGTAGGTTGTCGAAAGTCATCCAGGCAAATGTAGGAAATCGTTAACTGAAGCAAATGTGTTCAGTTAAGGGCTGGGCGATGAATCAATTAATTTGAATTTATCTTTTAAACTGATGCAAAAAAAACAGCAGAGTCATAAAATTGAAATTTTGACTACTTGTGTTATAACGTTATAACAGACACTGAGCGATCTGTCAAACAAGCCCCACTTCACTCATCTACACCGGAAAAAACAAGAGAAAATCTAGATAAAAATTGTCAACTGTGAAAACCTTGATAAAAATCAAGATTTTATTTTTTGGCCATATGACCCAGCCCTACTGAAAAGATAAATTGCAGCGCTGCATCACAAAATAACTCCTGGAATGCACTAAACATAAAAAATCAATATTTCACGATTAAGGGCTTCCAAAGGTGGATTAAAAAAAAAATATATATATATATATATATGCAACAGGACAGTTGGTGGTATGTTTACATAGATTAATGGGTTATATGTAGGAAATTAATTTTAAACGCAGTCTTTAGGAATTTCAGTGACCCCACTGCAATGGGTTTTATTTTTTCTAGATCTGAAAAATAACTTTTAGCACAGTAGGAAGACATCTCAGACGGCAGGAAGTGATAATAGTGAAGCATTTTGAAATGGGATACGTTCTGTGTCAGATCTTGGTTTGTGTGTGCTGTGATCATTATGAGTAGTGTAAAAGTATTTTGCCTTCTCACTTTTATCTGTCATCTTTTAGGGCTATAACAAAGCTGTGGACTGGTGGGCTCTTGGAGTCCTCATCTATGAAATGGCAGCTGGCTACCCTCCATTCTTTGCAGATCAACCTATTCAGATCTACGAGAAGATTGTGTCTGGAAAGGTATGCGGCACTTTGTCTTTGTGTATTCTCTCTGCACTATGGTCTGTTAAGAAGCTGGTATGGAAAAAAAAGTACTCTCTACCCGTATGTTGCCCACTGTACTTCTTTAGAGTGCAGGTACAATATTCTCACAGGTTCACAGGAGGAAAGAATTGCATTGAATTGCAAATTTAAAACGAAAACTTTGACCCTTGCAGGTACGATTCCCCTCCCACTTCAGCTCCGACTTGAAAGATCTGTTGAGAAACCTGCTGCAGGTGGACCTCACCAAACGTTATGGCAACCTGAAGAACGGAGTCAACGACATCAAGGGCCACAAGTGGTTCGCCACAACAGACTGGATCGCAATCTACGAGAGGAAGGCAAGACACTGCACGCACTTTGTAGTGACACCTCACACACAGTATCACCCCTGTAAAACATAACTTAATTATTTATTGATTTGTTGACATTGATTTTTTTTTTTTTTTTTAATGCTAGCGGCAAAATTCCCACCCACGATGCTACAACTGTTGTTTTAGAAGGATTTTATCTTTATTAACTTCTCACTGCCCTTGCCTTCCTCTTGCTACAGTGTGGCACAGAGCTAACATAATCATATTCAAACATCATTCATATTTCCATTCATCTTCATACCACATTTAGTGTTGCACCAGTAATTTACAGTATAAACACTTCCATTCACAAGTAGTCAGATTTTATGATGGCTTAGTCTAGTAACATTAACCAGCAAAATTGCCTGCTGCATAAATGAGGAGGTCTTTTATTTTTCTTCACAGCCTCTTTACAGTAATAAAGTAATTGTCATTTGCATGTTGAATGCTGCTGAATGACAGTGTTATGGTTTTACACTGCAGTAGGCTATTATGTCAACTCACTTCATCACTTTTCTGTTTTATGGTTTCCCCAATAATACACTTGTTAATTGGTTAATGAAATAGATGCTCTGAAACACATTTTTTTTTTTATTATCATTCAGCTAAACATGCTGTCATCTTGTATCACGTGAAGCACGTCTCAAAATCTGTTTCGCTCTTGCAGGTTGAAGCCCCATTCATACCAAAGTGCAGAGGCCCCGGGGACACCAGCAACTTTGACGACTACGAGGAGGAGGAGATCCGCGTTTCCTTAACGGAAAAATGCGCAAAGGAGTTTGCAGAGTTTTAGGATGCGAGAACATGGATATATCAGGGCTAAAACACATGAAATAAGGGGATCTTTGCACTCTTCTAAAGACTTGGGATGGAGCAGAGACCATCATTTTTCAGATCTACTACATAGTCCCTTCATTCCACAAGGCTGAATGAGGTCGCCATGAT
Source organism: Myripristis murdjan (assembly GCF_902150065.1). NCBI lineage: Eukaryota > Metazoa > Chordata > Actinopteri > Holocentriformes > Holocentridae > Myripristis > Myripristis murdjan. The sequence continues at coordinate 21,384,675 of NC_043996.1, read as the reverse complement.
CCTTGGGTGCCGATAACCTCTCACTGTCACATACACCTGCGTATTATAGCAGACACATCACTTTTTATTTATTTTTATTTTTTTTTTTTTACTTACCCACTTCTTTTTTATAGTCTTGGATGTTGTGCTCCCCCTTTAAAATGTGATTTTTTTTTTCTTTTCAGTTTCTGAGGAAAAACTGAGACAATGGCCAATATTAGTCCACACTTTGTAACTGATATGTCTGTGGCGGTATGACACACAGTTGTGTGGGTTGTAGGATATTGCCTCTAGTCGTCAACGGTGTATATTTATGGTCTGTTACAGGTCCACATTACATTGGCTATTGTAAAGTTTTGGCCGGCTTTCAGAAGTAGTACTTGTCCTCTGTGCATATCTGTCAATTTGTAAGACATTTGAACACAATGAGTGTTTCAAGCATGACCAAATAGAAAACATTGGGTGACACAAGAAGAGAGGTTCTTTCCTTTCTTTGCTTTTGCCTTAGAGAGCCAAGTCCTCAGACTCCACAAGACATCCATTCACTGTCGTCTTGGTATTCTGATCCAGTCACAGCAAGCCCTCGCAGAAAATGACAAACCTTGTTACAGTAGTAAAATGCAAATCTAGTTGTTTGTTTGATCCATTTGGATCTGTTAGTTACATGTAAAATTTGTCATTTTGGTATCTCAGTATTTTTTTTTATTTATTTTTTTTTGAATTTTTTTTTTTTTTGTTGCTGTGTCTAACATTATATTCACATTGTCCCTAGCTTTCAGGTCTGCTGATAAGGACCCTTTGGTAAGAGTTTGTGGAGCAATGTGACTCCAGTAAATGGGAGAGTGAATTAAAATCCTTTTTAGGATTTTTATAGAGTGTAATGTAAAGTCGATCACTTCAATGTGAATATCGTTGTGGCTTTGTGCCTCAGCATTGTTAGTGAAACCTTAAAAAAAAAAAAAAAGACGTACACAATTTATAATAATATATTGATGCAAAGATGTTTTGAAGTCTTCTGTAACAGGAACACAAAACTGCAAATTTTCCCATATTTTCCCCGTTGCCGTCCCTAAACAGTTTTTATTTCATTCTTATCAAAGAATGTAGATTTGCAACTTATAGGTATGCATATTTGAAAAGCTTGATTTTCCAAGGTACATTTTTTTTTCCCTCACAATACACTGGCTGAAAACAAGACCGCTCCTTTGTATCACATGTAACCCAAGTTATTGTTCAGCTCATTACATTATACGTATATGCATTGTTTCATATATGTTTTTATTTATACACATTAGAGATGCTAATAAATTTTATTTTTAAAAGTGTCAAAGTCGTGTACCTCTCCTTGCATTTTGACATTGATTAGCCAATCATAATCAATCAGTACTGGATTGTAGAACAGGCCAACATGTTTATTTCCTTTAGTTTACATGACAAATCCACAGAGGTAGAACTAATTACATTTTCTCATGTTACTGTAACTGAGTAGCTTTTTGTGCTTTAAGCATTTTTTAAAGTAGGTCATTTTACTTAAGTGCATTCTTTTGCTTGAGTATTGCACTTTAGTACATTACAGAGAACAAATGATCAATGACAGATTGTGGAGCCCTTCACAATAAAAGCTCATTCAGCAGAGATGAGAAGAGGAACCTGCTTCTACCTTGTTGGTTCCACTTTTTTGTCATTTTAAAATTTCCAATAAGATGTGCATGATGAGAAATTGCAGATGGTCGATGGAAGTGCAGACAAATTTGAACTGATCGGCAAAAAAATGTGGATTCATTGTGGAAAAGAGGAGAATAGTATCAGCAACTCAACCATCATATTACCTGCTTATTACGTTTGTCAGAATTAACTCTACAGGGTCCTCGCTTCAGCCCACAGTAATTTTACACAATGCACCTTTTCCTCTCATCCTTTTAAACCTGTATGTGAAAGATCCACACCTAACAAGAGCACTGTTTTGAAAAAGTAATGCAATAAGTTTTACTCCAAATACATTCTAGATGAGCTACTCTTCACTTAAGTAGATTTTTACAGCCACACTCCTTCTTTTACTTCAGTAAAACATCAACAAAGTAACAGTGCTTCTACTTGAGCAGCAAGTTGTGGTGCTCTACCACCACTGCAAATCCAGATGAACTGGCAAGACCAAAGAAAATCTGGATGATATTCTCGGTAGATGACCTCATCACCTCCTCGCTATTCTTAAAGCGGCCATATGGAGGGGGTTATTAGCCTGCTGGAAACCACTATATGGCCTATATCCCTGCAACATTGTTTCCTATGGCCTTTTATGTCATCTATAGGCTCAGCACATTATAATAAAGTTGGTTGCTAACAATTGCATGTTGGGCAATTTGAGTAATTGGTATGATTAACTAATTAATTATTGAAAACTGGAAATGGCTTTGTTTTATAAAGGTGATCTAAGAGTCTAAATCCATGTTTGTGATGTACAAAAATTCACCTATAATTTCTCATTAGCATAATTTGCATATATTAAGAAAGTGTCGCTTTTGTTTCCTGCGTCTTTTACTACGTTCCTTCTTGACGCGTTAGAAGCATTTTGGATCTTCCGCTGTGCCGTAGTTGTTGGCGCTCTAGGCGTATGGGTAATGTAGTTTAGCAACACACGTGCGGTGTTGCTCGCTTCTTGCCAAGTTTTGCGCCGCTATGGCCGGTCTGGAGTTACTGTCCGACCAGGGCTACCGCCTGGACGGGAGAAAAGCCACCGAGCTGCGGAAGGTACAAGCTCGTATGGGGGTTTTCTCTCAGGCTGACGGCTCTGCGTACATCGAGCAGGGCAACACTAAAGCCCTGGCTGTCGTGTACGGCCCGCATGAGGTGAGTAACGGCCGCTAGCTAACGTTAGCAGCTCAAACTTAAAGCCGTAACCGTTAACGATAGCAAGTAGGACGAGACTGTTGCCAAGGAAACATATATTGGTAAATTAAAACAGACTGTAAATAACTGTAAATGATTATGAACAGTAAATACAGTACAGTAAATACGTGCCTTTGAGTGCAAGAGTTTAAACTTTACATTAACGGTACATGTTGACGGACCTAACGTGTGTGTGTGTGTGTGTGTGTGTGTGTTGGGGGTTTATCGTTAATGGTGCTGCTGCAAAGGTGTGTGAGCACTGTAAGGTTTACGATTATTTATGTCTGTTTCAAGTCATCTGATAGAGAAAAGCAGGATGGCCTGGCATAGGATGTTTAATTATTTATTTGGGCTCACTTTGACCCCATTCACTGTGTCTCTAAATACATGATTAACATCACTTTTTGCTTCATATGTCATGATTTTTCCTAATTTAATGGAGGCAAATTGGTGAACATGAATTTAACTGGATGTTTTTAGTGTCCTGTACACAATTTGTATGCATCAGTGTTTTTTGGGGTGTCAGATTGACTCCAGGCTGTTTTAGCTGCTGCTCACCTGCTGCGCTGCAGGGTGGCATTTAGTTGTCTGGATGACACCAAGGAACTTTAACATATCATTTATAATCTTCAAAAAACTTCCCTCTGCTTGCAGGTCCTAACCTAACATAACCGTACCCGTTGAAGTGTGAGAACCAGTCCAGTTCCTATGGCATTTAGGAAAAAACATGATTTCCATAAGAACTTTGATCTATGGGGCTTGAGTGGGGAGGTTATATTTTATTTAAAATATTATTTAGGTAGTCAACAAGAAACATTAAGCTCCTGACATAAATTTGGGTAACAACTATTATTATAATCTTGTTCTGGAGGTTTAAAAATTGACCCCAGTTGATTAAAAATGTTTCTTTTTAAGATGGTTTTGCTCACTGTTACATTTTTTCTCATGGAGGAATCCAGATTTTATGGTGACATCATGGTTTCTAAATTTAGGTTAAAAAACAAAAACAAACAAACAAAACAAACAACAACAACAACAACAAAAACAATGCCTGTGGTGCAGAGATAATTATCAGGAAGTCATCAGTGGACGGCTGTGCACCTTGCACACCCTCATTCCTCTCATTCCTCACCTGTCTTCACTTAAGCAGTGGTTTAGTTTCTCCTCTGGTGCCCCCTAGGTGCGAGGTTCACGGAGCCGGACCCTTCATGACCGAGCTGTTATCAACTGTCAGTACAGCATGGCCACGTTCAGCACGGCAGAGAGGAAGAGGAGGCCTCACGGTGACCGCAAGTCGGCTGAGATGAGCCTCCACCTCAAGCAGACGTTTGAGGCGGCTGTGATGACCCAGCTGTACCCGCGCTCTCAGATAGACATCTATGTCAAGGTGAATAAGCACCAGCAGAGACACATACACTCTGAAGAGCAGACAGTTTTATCCTATAGTGCAGTGGTTCTCAAACTTTTTCAGCAATGCACTACCTTTGAAATATTTTTTCAGCCAAGTATCCCCTGACCAGTGCAAAGAAAAAGCTCATATAAAGAGGTCCAACAGCTCCATCAGTGTCTGAAACCACAACAACCTGAGTCTGATGATATTTTGTCAGCTCTGTTTTTGTCTCTTATTCACATCTTACGGCTCGTTTTCAGCTTCATTGCTGCTGTGTTTCAACCACAAATCCATTTTCTTGATTATTCGGGCATGTCTTGTCAAATGTCACACACATTTGACACCTTCGGGAAACCTGGAGGGAATACTGAATATAAATTGTGGTTTATCAAACTAACATTTACTTTTTTTAGTGAACTTATTATAGCATAGGCAAATTAATTTAGGAATTATGCATGACTGATATTTGTTTAATTAACATTTCTGAAATATCGTATCTCCTGCAGCACTCCAGCATACCCCTCAGAATGTATTACGCTGTATGATTGCGTGAAGTTTTGATAGGATTGTGTTTATATTTACATAGATGCAAACTTTCCTTGCAAACAGATTTTGCAGTCAGACGGTGGGAACTACAGCGTGTGTGTGAACGCTGCCACGCTGGCAGTGATCGATGCCGGCATCCCCATGCGGGACTACGTGTGCGCCTGCACTGTGGGGTTTGTGGACGAGACGCCCCTGGCCGACCTGTGCTACGCAGAGGAGGGTGGAGGGGGCAGCTCGCTGGCCTTGGCGCTGCTGCCTCGTGGGGGGCAGATCGCTCTGCTGCAGATGGACGCCAGGCTGCACCAGGATCACTTAGAGACTCTGATGGAGGCAGCCATGACCGCCTGCAAAGGAGTGAGCAAAGTGCTGGATGAGGTGGTGCGGCAGCATCTGCAAGACGTGTCGGTGCTCACCCGAGAATGATGCGGCCCTGAGGGGGAACGAACATCTGCTGGAAAATGTCAATGGACTTTGAAGGACGAAGAATGATGGGAACAATTTGTAATAATTTTTTTTTGTGTGTTTATATTGTACTTTTGTATATACCCTCTGAAGTTAACAATAAAACTGTGGAACCTGGATTTATCTTGTGTTTTTTCCTGTTGTGAAAGGCTTGTCTATTTATCTACGGTATATATTTAAAAAAAAAAAAAAAATAGAATAGAATATAGATTTTATTGTCCATATGTTTTAATCTGTCATCTAGTTGACATACTGTTAAAAAAAAAAAAAAGTTAGTTAGGGGACATACAACTGCATATAAAATAAGATTTAACAATAAAATGTAACACAGGCTCTAAAAAGATTTAATGTAATCGTTTGTAAATTTATTTTTACACACCTAGGTGACGAACAAGGCTCAATATTAATAATCTTAAAGCAGAAATGCAAAACAAGAAGTGAGAGCTGTTTGCTGTCTGCGGGGCCGGAAGTCAGTCCGTCGCTAAATCGTCCCTGCAGAAACAAGGAAATGTGGAAACAATTGATGCACCTCTGGCGTTAACCGGTAAGACACTTCCATGGCCGTGCCCCACTGTGTACCAGGAAGAGGTATGTCTGCATATACATGAGGCAAAACGTGTATTTATCACCTGCAGTTTCTGCCTAAACTGTACGAGTGGACTGGCTCGTAAACCGTGCAGCGGGTTTAAACATTTTACCACGCCGCGAAGCTAGCGAGGTAGCAGCAAGCTAATCACATCTGTCAGGCGATGCAGTGACAAAGGCAGGCAGCAGAAACTGAATTCCGCTTCTGGAACATATAGAAGCTCGTGTCATGAAGTAAAGATGAATATTGACTTCTCCCATAACATTGCATGCATAAAAACCAGCAATAGGCCTGTCTTCTTCAGTAATAGCTACATTATTCATGATATTGTAGTTGAAGTGTGCCACTGATATGCTTGTGTGTGCTGCCTCCCAGGGTCCAGGGCTTAACAATCCAGGAGAATAACATGGGACTGCTGTCTGACCCAAACAGGAGGCGTGCTTTGATCAGCATGCTCACGCGCCTCAATGCCCCAATCTGGTGAGTTCACTCAAAATCACCTTCAGCAATCCAATACACCACGAATCCATCATGCACGCTCATGCCTTACCTTCTGAAAATGCCTGAAATGTACAAACGTGCATGTGCATAATGATGTCTCCCCTTTCCGTCCTCTCCTCTGGCCCTCCTTCAGCGTGGTGTGCTACATGGCCGGCGTGGCGTGGTTCATGGGCTTGGCGTTTGAGCCGTTCACCTTGCGGACCTACATGTCAGAGAACGCCATGGGCTCCACCATGGTGGAGGAGCGCTTTCCGGCGGGGGAGAGGGCTCTGGCCACGGGCAGGGAGTTTGCAGCTCATAAAAAGAAAGTGGGGTAAGCTGAACACACTGTGGGACAACATTTAGCCCGTGTCCCACCTGTTTCTGTTCTGATGTGTCCAAATTTTTGTCTGCAGCGGGATGCCCGTGGACTGGCTGGTGAAGACGATGCAGTCTCAGGGGCTGGAGGTGTTCACCCAGAGGTTTTCTCGCACGCTGCCCTTCCCCGACGAAAACAAAGAGAGATATGTGAGTTTGTGATCAAAGATGTGTGGATTTAGCCTTGCAGTGATTTTAACATGACATACTGTGCAGAGTCAGTGATGGTTTGATTCTATTCAGTGACCATCATATTGCATCTCACAGCTGCATGAAATAAACATAATGGATAAATAATAAATAATAGTAATGAAAAATAATCATACCTTGCCTTTCAGCGACAATCATAATTTTTATTGTCAGCTAGGTCATTCATGTGAATCCTTTAGATTAAAAAAAGAACAAAGAACAAAAAAATTATTTTAAATATTTATGTACATTTACCCAAGTACTGTACTTAATGACAAATTTTAGGTATTTTACTCAAGATATAATTATAATTTCAGCTAATTTGTATCTCTGTTCCACTACATCTCAGAGTCAAACATTTTACTTTTTACATTTATCTGAAAGCTTTAGTTACTAGTTGCTTTGCAGATTCATATTAACAATCCAAAAAATATATAATCAATAAATAAATTATGATATTGTCATATCAGTAAGGCCTTAATGGTCTTGATCTTCTTGTTGTATTCTAATCTGAAAATGCTCCAAGAGGCTTCATTTACATATTAAAATATTAAATTTCACCTCTTTGACTTCTTCACTATTTACAAGTCTGAATTATGCTATAAACACACGTTTCAGCTCGCCATATAAAACACAAGGAAATTGTTTTCTCATTAGTTTTTATGTTTTCTGACTTACGCAAATATAAATCTTCCCCTCGCTGTCCCCTCTCTCCTCCAGGTGGTGGAGGGCACTAATGTATACGGGATCCTTCGGGCCCCTAGAGCCCCAAGAACTGAGGCCCTTGTGCTCAGTGCCCCCTGCAGCCCCGGCAACAACAACAACCAGGCTGTGGGGCTGCTGCTTGGTTTGTCTCAGTACTTCAGGAGTGAGTCCATCGCCCACTGTGCCCTCTCTGTCTCTCTCTGAATACAGCCTGCATACAACACATAGATCCTCACTTTGCACATAGATCACACAAGCACACTTTGGCATCCTGCTACTTCATATGAAATGGCCAGAGCGTTTCTTGGTGTAATGATTGTTTTGCTCCATAATAGATCAGATTTACTGGGCCAAGGATATCATCTTCCTGGTGAATGAGCATGATCTGATTGGTATGCAGGCCTGGCTGGAGGGCTACCATCACACCAACACCACAGGTGATTACTTGTATTCTTACTTATGACAAAACACTGCGGCGATTAGCTCTGAATTTAATCAGTTCTTATGTTACTTAAAACAGCAATAATTAACTCCACCTGACATTAGAGCACTCAGGGAAATGTATTATATTAAAAATACCCAACTGACAACACAAGTTTCCTCTTTGTTATTTGAGATATTGAACATAGATCTGACAGACTGCCTGCCTCGGTCAAGGCCTCCTGCTGCTTCTGTTGTCATATTGTCTGCTAGTGTGTATTCTTTTGCGTTATGACTGCAATTATGACTGCAATGTTAGAAATTTGCTCACTAGTTTGCTCAGTGGGGTCTCCTCTCTCTGCGGTCCTCCAGATTTCTTTCATTTTTTTTTCCTGTTTCAGCTGCGTTTTTTGGGGAGTTTTTAAACCTGTGGGCATGTAAAACCATTTGAAACTGCAAACAGTGATATTGGGCTTTAAATAAACCTGAAGTTAAGCTTGACCTTCCCTCCTCAGCTGACTCTCTCTCTCTGTGATGGGTCTTCCAGGTATGGACTGGTCTCCGCTGCAGGGGCGCGGTGGCTCCATCCAGGCAGCCTTGTCTCTGGAGCTCAGTAGTGACGTCATCACCAGTTTGGACCTGGTTCTCGAAGGGCTCAACGGCCAGCTGCCCAACCTGGATCTGGCCAACCTCTTCTACGCCTTCTGCCAGAAGATAGGGGTCCTTTGCACCATCCAGGGCAAGGTAGAAGCATGTAATCAACAATTCATCACAATTTCTGTGTATACAAGAAAGAAAATATTTACCGCTTCTCTGTGGATTGTTGAACAGCTGCAGCGGGACGACTGGGACACTGCCTCAGGCTACAGCCATGCGGTCCAGACCATGATGCTGATGGTTCTGAAACAGGCCAGTGGGCGGCCGTGGGGCGACCACGGTCTCTTCCTACGCTATCACATCGAGGCTGCCTCCATCAAAGGCATCAACAGCTTCCGTCAGTACAAGACGGACGCAACCACTATTGGCAGGTCAGCGCAAGTTTATGTACATGGACAGATGACAGCAGCTCATTATCGTGTTTTTGTATATCCACATAAATATATTGTTAACTCCTGCTTCCCTTTCTCAGACTGCTGGAGGGAATGTTTCGCAAGCTGAATAACCTCCTGGAGCGTCTACACCAGTCCTATTTCTTCTACCTGATGCCATCGCTCTCTCGATTTGTCTCCATCGGTTACTACATGCCAGCCTTTGGCCTGCTTGCTGTTATACTGCTGCTTCGTGTATCCTCTCACTGATGTTTTTTTTTTTTTTTTTTAACCCTCATTTTAATAAGATCTAAAAATGCGACGCACACTTCCACACAGTAGTTGTGCAGTGACATGTATGTATGCAGACTTGCCATGATAACAAACAGGGGTTCTTTACATCTTGGCACATCATGTACGTATCTCTGATGCTGTGCTTGATTATCAGTTTTGCCCTTGACTATGAATGATGCAGGCCTTAGACCTGTGGGTTCAGCTCTCAGCTCTACCATCAAGAACAGAAGATGGTATCGCCGACATTGAACAGGTTAGTCAGACTCACCTGGGCCGCCTCTCTGCCTTCCCGCCTCTGATACTATGATAAATATGTCAGAGATTCAAAACATAATAAATCATCTACTTGACAGAGACATGTAACGCGCTCTTTATTAGTCGATGGTTATCTTCCAAGTCAAATCTTCTTCCTCTCCGCTCTGCATTCCTGTGTCTTTCAGCAGTCTGGCCCAGGGGTGCTATCAGTGTTGACTCCGCTGGTGATCAGCCATCTGACGGGAGTAGCTCTGTACACGCTGCCCATCCGCTCTCAGGAGATGGCTGTGGAACATTTTCCAGTGTTTGAGACCGAGGCTGTGGTCCTGACAGCTATTGCCATCTACACGGCAGGCCTGGCTCTGCCTCACAACACACACAGGTAGCTACTATGATGTAAATTCAGATCTCCCAAGGACCTAAATTTGCTTGACAAGATAGATTTTGCATTGTGAAGGCAAGCTACAATATGGGCAGGCAGAGATTTGGGTCTGTATACAGTCCCCTCCAAAAGTATTGGAACAGCAAGGCATATTCCTTTGTTTTTGTTGTTCACTGAAGACATCTGGGTTTAAGATCAAAAGATGAGTATGAGACAAGAGTTCAGAATTTCAGCTTTTATTTCCAGGTATTTACATCTAGATGTGTTAAACAACTCAGGACATACCACCCTTTGTCTGAACCCACCCATTTTTCAAGTGAGCAAAACTACTGGAACATGTGACTGACAGGTGTTTCTTGTTGCCCAGGTGTTGCCTTTTAGGTTGATTGTTCAAACATTAAATAGCTCTGCATGACTAGTTTAAGGCCCCATTTACACGACGATTTTTACAACTAACGGTAAACTTTTGTTGCGGTTTGGCCTTTCATTTACACGACAGCTGCGTTTTAGGTGCTTGAAAACGCAAACTTTGGTTAACCGGGTTCCAGAGTGGAATTTTTTGATAACGCCGCTCTCCCCGCCGCCGTGTAAACTGGCAATACGAAATTCTTGTGAAAACGATGACGACACGGCCCCACTTCGCGCGTGACTATGACGTTTTCAGCCATGCGCCAACAGGAAAACAACAACAATGGTGGACTATCGAGCTGTGTTTGTGCTTTGTACGCAGGCACGCGGTGCTACTCTGTGGTGTCACATTGCAAAGTTACACCGCCACCTACTGGCCTGGCATGCACACTACAGCGTTTTCAGTCGTTTTTGCGGATCCGTGTGTACGAGGATCGTTTTCACAGCGTTATTGTATGAACATGGAACTTCTTAAAAACGCAAAGGAAAAAGTTTTCCGTTTTTATCAGAACTGTTGTCGTGTAAACGGCCTGCGTTTTTAGCCTTGGTTTAAACCTGTAAAGACTCCATTTCTTGTTAATGAGGATAAACCAACATGAAGACCAGAGAGCTGTCTATGGGAGAAAAGCAAGCCATTTTGAAGCTGAGAAAAGAAGGAAAATCGATCATTGGAGCCATTGGAAAAACATTGGGAATAGCAAGCACAACAATTTGGAATGTACTGAAAAAGAAAGAAACTACTAGTGTGCTGAGCAACAGACGTCGAACAGGTCGGCCAAGGAAAACAACAGTAGTTGATGACAGAAATATTTTGAGAGCTGTGAAGAAAGAAAACACCAAAAACATCAGCAAGTGACATCACCAACGACCTCCACAGCGCAGGGGTGAAGGTATCACAATCCACTGTTCGAAGAAGACTCTGAGAGCAGAAATATAGTGGCCGTACCACAAGATGCAAACCACTCATCAGCAGTAAGAATCGGAAGGCCAGATTGGAATTTGCAAAGAAATACAGAGATGAGCCGCAAAAGTTCTTATGGACCGATGAGACCAAGATTAATCTCTACCAAAGTGATGGGAAGGCCAAAGTGTGGAGAAAGAGAGGCACTGCTTATGATCCGAAGCATACGAGCTCATCTGTGAAGCATGGTGGAGGTAATGTCACGGCATGGGCGTGCACGGCTGCTTCTGGAACAGGCTCATTAATATTTATTGATGATGTAACTGATGATGGTAGCAGCAGAACGAATTCCGAAGTGTACAGAAACATTTTGTCTGTCAATTTACGGAGAAGTGCATCCAGACTAATCGGGAGGAAGTTTATCATGTAGCAGGACAATGACCCAAAGCACACTGCCAAAAAAAACAAACAAACAAAGGACTTCATCAGGGGGAAAAAGTGGAAGGTTTTAGACTGGCCAAATCAATCACCTGACCTTAACCCAGTAGAGCATGCATTTCACCTCCTGAAGAGGAGACTGAAGAGAGAAACCCCCCGAAATAAACAAGAACTGAAAGAAGCTGCTGTAAAAGCCTGGAATAGCATCACAAATGAAGAATGCAATAGTTTGAAGTTGATGGGTCACAGGCTTGAGGCAGTTATTGCAAGCAAGGCTTATGCCACCAAATATTAATATTATTTACTTTAAGATTATTTGTTCCTTTACTTTTGCTTACCTAAAAATGCTGTGGTCTAGTACAAACGGTGATATGTCCTAAGTTGTGTAACACATCCAAATGTAAATACCAGGAAATAAAAGCTGAAATTCTGAACTCTTATCTCATATTCATCTCTCGATCTTAACCCAAATGTCTTTAGTGATCAACAAAAACAAAGAAATTGGCCTTGCCATTCCAATACTTTTGGAGGGGACTGTATTTGTCATTCACCTTTTGTTTTGGCATTAGTGACTTATGTCTTGACTTCATTGGACATGGTTTAGCTGTGCTGCTCAGAACCTGAGACTCCACCAGCCAAAACTCGCAAAATCTCACCATAGACTCTTACATAAAGTATTAACAAATGGTTTTTGATTATAAATACACGTGCGTGTTGTGGAAAATTTTGTGCAGTATTGCGTTCACAATCAGAAACCCATTTGCTTTACGGGACTTGACACTGTTGTTGGCATGCTGTAACACTGCAAGACCTTGTCAACATAAAAACAAACAACCAAAAAATTAGAGCCATCAGTACACCATGTTCTTAAAACAGCAAACAAAGACAATTAATAACTAAAAAACAAAAAAATTCTCTCTGGAATTGTACAAGAAAGAGCTGAACTTGCCCAAGTAAAAAAAAAAAAAAAATACACACAGGATCTGCTAAAGTGGTAAGTGCTTATTTGTAAAAATAAATAAATAAATATATATATATATATATTTTAAACTTTCAAAAGTAGACATTTTGAGGCAAGCTACAAAATTGGACTATATATATCTCATGTTCTTGTTCTTTAGTAGGAATATTAAGAATTGGGAGAAATTGTGTTGAAACTGCTAATGTTGCTAAAACTAACTAGTTGACAGCATATTGCACTGATTTGAAAAGAGCTGGTGAAAACACTGTTAATATGGCATTGTGCAGTTCATTTCCTTTAATCTCTGTGCTTCCTGCAGGCTCGTGTCCGGTGAGGGCACAGAGCAGGGCTGGAGGGTGCTGAAGCTGGTGGCTGTGCTCTACCTGGCTGTGCTGCTGGGCTGCACCGCCCTCATCAACTTCTCCCTGGGCTTTATCTTGGCTCTCACCCTGGTGCCTTTGGCTGCCTTCATCACACCCCACGTACCAAAGTAATACACCGACACACACGCCACTGCTGGCTTTTATATTGCACTCGCTAAGTGATTTAAATGCCTCATACGCCCTGCAAGTCAGTTGTCTGGGAGCAGTTAATGCTGTACGTGTTCTGGTACCTGATTTGACCGCATTGCAAAAACAGAAAACGGCACACAATAAAAAATTGTGGTGAAAACATTATCAAATAAACTTAAGGTATTTTGAGTATTTAATCATATAGGCTACATTAGAATAACAATAAGTGCAAGAGTGGCCTGTAGCCTTTGAGTACAAAACAAATTAACCCAACAAAATACTCATTTCAAATTAGAGGAACTGTATGAAGTGGCCTGCTGTAACAAAAAATACAGTGATATGGTTGTGTGCTCTCATTTTGATTTAGTCCTGTAAGCATGACTGCTCCTTTAAAGGTGCATTATGCAAAATTGAGGGTTGACTGAAGGGAGGGCTGTTTAGACTAGACTCGACCCAATGTACACAGTGCAGCTTACATGCAATTTGTTTCATGTTGCAAGTTATTATTAGTATATTTTTTTTTTACTGTTGCTGTGTCACCAAACCCATATAACGATACAGAGTTCATGATATTCATTGGATGGTACTGCAAAAACAAAGCTGTAGGCAACCAAATTTGACGTCACCTTGACCTTAGAATAAAAACAGTTAGGGGTATCAAGATGTGTCAATACTACCAACACTAGTTTTAGTGTTGTTTTCAAAATTTTGTTGTCGGCTTAGTACCCATTCTTGTGGCATCCCTAAGTCAATCAATAAATCTTTATTATGTCAAATAGTTAACACCAAATTAATTTATCCTCTCCTCAGATAGCACATTAACAACTTGTCATAGTGGTTCACTACTATCACTACTAGTGCTACTACTCTTAAAACCTATTTTTATGGCACATTTTATAAGTAAATTGCAAAAAAGCAGTTCTCAGTATACAGTGAATGCTTGATGCTATGAAGTAACACTTGTGTCTCTTTCTTGTTCTCCCCTCAGGCTTCTGTCAGCCCTCTTCATGGTCCTGCTCAGCCCAGGCTGCACGCTGTTCTTTTCCATATTTTTCTTCCAGGAGCTGCAAGAGACGCCCGTCAACCTGCAGGAGGGCTGGGTGCTCTTCCTGTCCGTCATCTCGCAGGGCATCCTGGACCACTCCCTGTACGGCTCTCTGGTCTACCCCCTCGTGGCCCTGCTAGTCTACCCATGCTGGCTGCTTTTCTGGAACATACTCTTCTGGAAGTAAATGCCACCTGCGGGAGGCCTTTTGTGGGAGTAAAACAGCAAAGCCCTGTTATGTAGTTACGTGCCCTCTGACACGTTCTCAGGTCTGTCATCACTAGGAGGAATGTGACGGATGGCTGAATTATCCACTGGAGAAACTGGGACACAAAAACAATGGCTGCAGTTAACTTGGAAAGAACACACTGACACTTTTTTGAATTTTATTTGTACATTGTGTTATCCTATTTTACCCGAACTGTTCCACTGTTAAAATGCTCTGGGGAAAAAAAACATTTAAACAACTTACTTTTTTCTTTTTTTTTTTTTTTGGAAAAAGAGTTCACCCGTTTTATTTCAGGACATCATACAAAGTTGCATTAGCCTGTGAAGTTGTAAATGAAAAGCAAACTGTGGAGTGTGTCATTCCTTTACTGATTACAAGAATGTTCACTGAAAAAAAATTAATAATTAAATATTTGCTACAAGCTTGGTCCCACTTGGGTAGGATGAAATGACTATTTCACAGCTCACTTACGAATGAATGCATTTTTAAATCATTTTGTGGCATAACCTACAAAAAGAAAGAAGGTGTGGATTTTTTGCTAAATAACTGTAAATGTCAGGTTTTGCAGGTTGCCAGATAGGTTTTTCAGATTTTACTTTGAATTGTCAGGCATGTTTTGTGGTACCTGAAGGAGATTGCTGCCTTGTTGTCATAGCTGTGGAAACAGTTTGGCGTTTACATGGAGGTCTGTGAGTGAAAATCTGTAGCAACCTAATTTGGGGCAAGAAAACGGGTGGTTTGCTGTGTGCCTCTGTGAAGATATCTTTGCATCTGCTGAAAAAAAATCCACACTACTTCTAATGTTTTTTCTACTTGTTTTGACGACTTTCTTTAAGCCATGTTGACTCCTTATTTATAAATGCCAAAATAAAAGCTTGAAATGATCATTTGAACATGATAACATTTATATTACCCCAGTCAATTCCACATTCATTGCCAACCTTGAAAATCAGGAACATAGTGTGTATAAATGTATATATATTCACTCACTTTTCCTACACTAAATTTCTAAGTCATGGAAAATAACAAAAGGTCTTAAAAGAGCAATAGTTGCTTATCTTCTCAAACGTTTAGAAAAATTACCATCTTGAAGTTAATGCTCCCACAGCTCTCTTCAGACTCTCCCCTGGACTCCAATATGTCAACATACATTTATTTTTATAACGAACTGAAATGGCCCCAATGCTTGCAAAATTGCAACAAAGAGGATGTTGCTTAACAAGCACATCATTCACAGCAATTAATGTTTCCTTAAGAGACTTAGCAAGTCTGCATCGGTGTTCCCTCAACACTGATTTCTTAAGCAAACGTGGTGTAGTACCTACACTGGGATGAAAGTATTGCACGTGATCAAATGAAATAAAAAGCAAAGCCGTGCACAGGGAGTGTTTGTGGTCAACTGTAAATACATCAATATGGACAGAAAGAACAAATATATCTACATGGCCGGGACATGATTCTGTTTATATTCTGTTTTAATTTCGTTTATTCAGTTGACACCGTTAAACAGTATAACGTACTGATAAAACAAATCGTTCTGTGACTCACAGCTCAGAATGAACAGAGTAAAATGAGATGAAGAGTTAAACGAACATCAACATCAACGCATCATATTAAAAATAATACACTTGATACAATGTTATAAAAAATAAAAGCACTTTACAACCCTGTAAACACAGCAATCTTCCTCTTCCCACTCATGGCATTGTTATTAATTATTATTATTATTTTTATTTAGTAAATTATTTTGGTACAAACCAAATCAGGTGTTGTACAATGCTCTGAACTTTCCTTTCATTTCACAGTTGGCAGAAACGGAAAGTGTGACATTCTCTAACTTTCACTTGCATTTGATTAAGAAGAACTTTGATGATCACCCCCACCCCACCCCCGAAAATAAATATTGGTTTGGTCTGCAGTGTTTTGCAGCGCCCATCCACCCCTTCAAATAAATAATGAAGAAGTCTGCCCATGAGCAAATGTGTTAAACAGTTATTTCTTGTTGCACTGTCTGTGGTTCCCTAATGTGAGCCTCGACCAGTGGAGCTCTGTGTCGCGCTACAGTGCCTTTACTGCTGCAGTCTTCACCAGCCAGCCAGCCAGCTAGCCGTCGTGACCCTCAGTGCACTTTGACAGTCCTGACATGAGTATGCGTTCAGTATCGGTGAGGTAACCAACAGAATTAGCCATCTCACTTGGTGTGTGTGTGTGTGTGTGTAAATGTGTAAGTGTGAGAGAGCGAGAGAGAGGGAGCCCGACCAGATCACGTTGCTGGAAAAGTCAGCTACTGCTTAAACCGGGCTCTCCCCGATCCTCCCGCCTTCCTTTCTCCTTTGTGAGAAAAACAAGAGAAAAAAGCAGAATAATTTAACTGACAGGAAGCGCTAACATGAGTAGGATTGTAATGTATCGATGCGTATACTGGACAAAATTAAGACTTGAAAATAACATCCAACAGCGTTACAATTTCCCACATATGTACTGCATGTATTGTTAAATCAAAATTTAAACAATCATGAATACTCAACATTCAGTTCCTACTTCTAATGTGATAAAAGCACTGCACTTATTTATATTTACATGTCAGTAAGTGAAATTTCGAACCCCACACACACGTGCATTTTTGAGATCCACCGACCTGTCAATCATTCCGTGAAGGCGGGACGACACAGGCCAGCTTTACACGCAAACTGGAGGTAGAATTACTGGGACAGTGGCAGACAAATTGGTTTACTGAATTTCTACTTTAATTTTGACTGAGTTAATATATTCAAATGTGGGAAATTACAAAGCTGTTGTTAGATTCATTTTCCGATTTAACCCACTGATACCTGAGGAGCCATGGACGTATGGATGTATTTTTTTCTGAGGTTGCACAGTTTTTTTGTGTGTGCTACTTTTTAGTCTTTCTGTGCCAATATTTTGGCCAAATCTTTTGATATATTTTAATGGATTTTTTTCTTTTTTTTGTAATTTTGTAGCATTTTCCTCAATTTTGGGGATACTTTTGTGGTCATTTTTTTTTTTTTTTTGGAAAGAAGTGAATTTCTTAAGGTTTCAAAGGGTTAAATCATTCCACTGTAATGGGTATTGTTTGACACCATGCAGTCGGTACCTGCTGGATGCGGCTGTGCCTGTGTGTGTCGGGTCTGGCTGTAGCGCAGATCTCACAGCCGGGACGGGAGGGCTTGTTGATGAAAGTGCACGAGGGACAAGCCCACTCTGTCTGCAGAGAGAACACAGGTCCAAACCAATTAAGTTTTCTTTCGTTGGGCCGCATTAACAGAGGCGTGTGTCGGCCTGCTGACGTACCTGTGATTTACTGGCTTTGCTGGGTTTGTCGTTCAGCTGCAAAGACTCCAAGTTGAGGGAGTCCTTGATTTCGCTCCCGCTGGTTCTGTCACCTCCACCGCTTGAGCTCCCTATGAGCAATGAAAACAATAAAAAAAAAAAAAAACGAGAGTGTAGTGTAAGCTTTTCCAGTTTTAAAGCAGGGGGTGCTGTTTTCTGAACATATAAGACTGTTGTGGCTGTTGTCTTATTTCAACCTGTTTCAACCTGTTTGGTTGCAAAGTTCACAAATAAACACAAATATCTTGTGTGTACATATCTTCTGGATCATCACTACAATATCAATATCAAAGTATCGGATCAAAGATGTTGTGATATTTGATGGCGTCCACAGAACTCACCCTGAGCGTTGTGGGTGAGCCTGGAGGGCAGGGTGCTGTAGCCCCTCCAGTCTTGGGAGGCAGGGCCGTTGCTTGGCGGAGGAGGCGGGGCGAGAAGAGCGCTCTCCTGGTCCTGCTGGAACACCTGGCGGGTCAGACGGGCTTGGCGGGCGGAGACCAGGTACAGGTACGCTGTGTCCCCGTCCTTCTGGACCCCGTAGGAGGCAAGAGACCTCGGCTCGGTGCACAAGCACTGGCCAATCACCCAGCGCTGCACGCGAGGATGGAAGCCGTACTCCAGAAACACCTAGTGGAGAAGACTGTTAGTCTTTTCAAATACTCAAAATAGCTAGTGACAATTATGATTATATATCACTGTGACACTTTCTATATAGTACAATCAGCCTTGTTAAACTGATGACAAATGAGATTTATACTATGTAGACAGTGGATAAAGCGCTGGCCTCTCAGCCTCAGGATCATGGATTCAAATGATGGGCAACATTACTTTTTGCTCCACATGAAGACTAAGGCTGACGCGGAGGCACTGTTCCGTTCAACGTTATAAAATAGCACGCATTCAAATTCAGTATTTCTCATCTTTTATCTTTTCCCATCACATTTCAATCTGACTGGCTGACTGGACACACATCTGACGACCAAGTGTAAAAGCAATGTGGTTAAATCTCAACTGGAATCGAGCGCTAGGTGCAAGTGGCAGGAAACGATCAGGTGTGAAAGGAGAGTGGATTCTGTTGTCTGACCTGTTGCTTGAGCGCAGCCACAGTCATGTGGGGAAAGACTTTCACGGTGACGCAGCAGGATGAAGAGACATCTTCCACTGCCACAGATAAACTGTGAGAAAGATATGAAACTCTGTAAGTGGCAAACCATAACCTCCAAGACCTGTCAGTTAATACTGCACTGCAAAAACTCAAAATCGTACCAAGATTATTTGTCTTATTTCAAGTCAAAAATGTCTTATTACTAGTCAAAATATCATTACACTTAAAATAAGACATGATCACCTCAGAAGTAACTTGTTTTTAGACAACTGTCTCTTGTTTCAAGTGAAAATTTGCTTGAAACAAGTGAAAATTTGCTTGTTTCATTGGCAAAATTTGTTTCTTGTTTCTAGCTAATTTTCACTTATTTCAAGTGAATTTTCACTTTTTCCACTGGCAAATTTTGCCAATGAAACAAGCAAATTTTCACTTGTTTCAAGTGAATTTTCACTTGAAACAAGTGAAAATTGTCTAAAAACAATTTACTTCTGAGGTGATCATGTCTTATTTTAAGTGTAATGAGATATTTTGACTAGAAATAAGACATTTTTGACTTGAAATAAGATAAATAATCTTGGTAAGATTTTGCGTTTTTGCAGTGTGGGACCTCAAATGGATGCTCGACACACCATTTTTTGACTTCTTACCTAATCTCTCCATCTGCGTAGCTCTTTTCAGAGAGCTGAATTGTCAGCGCTGCTTTCTGTCGAGCCAGAGACGATGCATGCTGGGACGCAGCTTGAGTGTCACCCGCTTCAATCGCCCTGGCAAGCTCCAAGCATAGCTCCTCTACAATAAAAGACCCGGCAAATACTGACATTGGCAGATCATGTCACGGGGAGAAAAAGGGCCAGTAAAAATCAAGCACAAGTGAGATACCCACCTGTGAGCGGCAGAGAGGCTGAACTCCACTGCTCTATAGCTGCTGCTGTGTGGAGCCGTCTGTCGTCAGATTCATGTGTGCTAATGTTTGCAACTGTCAGGAAAACAAAGAGCAAAGGTCCACTCAAACTGGAAACCATATCAAACTTTAATGTTTACTCTAATGGCATGACACTGATTAAGGCTGGATGATTCCGCACTAAGTGAAATGATGGACAAATGATGACATATATAAAGAAGAAGGAAAAAGGTTTTACTCTCTGACCTCTGTGTGCCTCTCTTAGTGAAGACATCACCACTGTGGCCCACTCCTCGGCCTCTCGGTCACAGCGGAAATTGAAGCGGATGCAGTCATGGGGCGGAGCGGCTAAACGCATCTCATGAGAGCGAGGAGACTTTACCTCGTACTGCACCGAGCGCAGGTCAAACTCTGCGATGAACTGAGGAAAGAAGAAAGACGATGCAACTGTTATATTTCAATAACAGATTTAAAACAACTCCCAATATGTGCGGCTTTAACGCGGCCTATCATTCTGCAAGACTCTTTTCTAGGAGCTAATATGTTGCTTCCATTTCTCGTTCCTAAAAATTAAAAACAAATGAACTGGTAACAAATCCTCTGAACCCCATCACATGAAGAACTCTAAATTTGTAACCTGTGACGTTAGATGAAACATAGCCCTGATAGGTGCCATTGCGGTTTGCTTGGAAAGTATTTAAACCGGATCTAGACAATCACCGAACAAAGACACACAGATTGAAAACAAAAGCATAGAAGATAGACTGAAGCTTCCTCCAGATATCCCACGGACGAAGAGGCAAAACATCAGATGGATGTTTGCACACTAAAATTTAAAGAGGTGCAAAATGTAATAAACTGTTCAAGAGCATTGTAGCATGGGAGAAGCATATAATCCCCCGATTCCAGAAAGCAGGACAGATAGCTTTATAAATAATTCAACTTCTGCTCTTTTGGCTTGCATATTTGTGTATAATCTCTCCTGTATAATCCACTGTGGCAATGGAGTCCATCCATTAAGTCCATTAAGGCATTCAAACACAGTCGTGGGTGGGGAAAGGCTATTCCCCAGTTATATGAATGATCTGACAACTACAATGTCTTTGCATAAAAAGGCTCCATTCATGTCAGGTTTTGGGAGGATGGCATGATGTGAACTTTATGAAAACAGTGCAGATTCAGGAGGTAAGACAAGATGTGATGAGACATTTACTGAGGTCATTTAGGTGTGTTCAGGGTGTATGCGTCTACATCCTCAATGATGTGGCCATTACCAGAGTAAGACTTGCTTATAACAATGAAAGAAGTTGGAGAAGATGCTAAACAGTATAGCAGTCTATGGGAAGGGGCTCCATGATTTACCTCTAATCAACCTTACCAGAGGGAACGAAGTGCACAAACATGAAGCTGTGGTTAAGATTAACAGTGTAAAGACACAACAGTAAGCAGTAAAGTGCCTGCTTTAGCAACTGGGTGGAAATAAACCTCCAAATGCAGCACTTTGGCGAGTACAATGTGTGCTTAAACACAGACAAACCGCAAGGCAAGCGTAATGAGGCTGTCAAGGCCTTGGCTCCAGTACAAGAAAATCTACACGGAACAAAGGGACATAAAAAGAAAAAAAAGGGAGCTGATAATGGAGCAAATACATTGGGGCAAAGCTGCAAGGTGTGCCAAAGTAGCACGGGACAATGGGTGAACTTGAGAAAGCGTGGAGAGAAAGTAACTTATTTAGGAAATAGTTTGGGATATGGAGACATCATTTTAATTTTGCTGTCAGCAGCTCTTAATCTCTGCTATTGGCAGTCCCACCCCATGTGTTTAATACCAAAACACATGTATACCAGCTCTGATTCTGCTTTTTAAAGCCGATATTGACCAGAATTGGCGCATGATCCCAAATTAAACTTAGGGACGCGTGCTTGCTCAATACAAGCCCAAAAGGTCTGAATCAGCCAAACGTGTGTCTGCTGAAAAACACAGACCCAAGTTACAGCACAAAGCATGAAAACCCATCCCATGAACAAGACAATAATTTTATTTTATACAATGGCACAGCTGGGGAGGCCAAGGTGGGTAGTGACAGCAGTGCCCAAGACCCTCAGAGGCAAAGGCACAGACATGTGAAGCACTTGGATAGTAGAAAGGTGGTACTTCATATCCATTATATCATTATACATAAACATGTTGACCTTCTGATCCTATAGTGCGTTTTAAATGGGAGGGTTCATAGCAACCCAACCACAAAGAAAAGCTTATCATGGGTAATAGATTATGCCAAATTAAGGGTTAGCTCCTTCAGACAAGAACCGGAAAGGGCTCACCGATGCGCTGCTACCTGCTCTGACTCTCTCTTGTGGTCTGGGGTGTGAGTTTCTTTCCCAAACTAAACACAACTGCTCGCACTGAGTCATAAAATGGCGTATGGCCCCCTTTGTTGACGTGTATGGCACATTACAAACAACACATCTCAGAGCAGACAGGAGCGGTGGGGCTGAGCGGCAGGTGTGTCGGCAGCCTCACCACACTGCGGCTTCCGCTTGTGTCTCGCAGGGCCAGGCGAAACTCTCCCGCCCGGCTCGGGTCCATGCTGAGCTGTAAGCGGAGGGCTTCGTTGCCGGCCCCGGGGAGGCACAGAGGCCGAATCCCCGAGTGGCACACCGACACCCGGACCGACATCAAGACGGTGTTGCAGCACGCCACCGTAGGCCCGCCGTACACGGCTTGGGACGAGGCAGGCATCGGGGCTGGAGCCCAGCCACCCGAGCTCAGTGCCATCTCCCCGGCGGTGTAGGGGCGGATATCCGAAGTAACACGGACCGTATCGCTTGTGCTGGGTTTATAAGATCCGCCGCAGTGG